>NC_091754.1:29276904-29509404 GCF_043380555.1 Nothobranchius furzeri | reverse complement strand
AAAATTTGTGAGCTGGTGAGATAATCACATGAATAAAATGCAGCCGGTAGCTCATTACAAACCCTATTATTCATTAATTAACATTATTAAAATGCCTAATAGACCCAGCCCCCCCCCCCCCCCATCACCACCTCTTTGCTTCTTTTCAACTAGGTCCCTGCTCCTCGGTCCCTCCCGTTCCTCGACATGAAAAGAATAGCACATCAAACGAGGCCTGGTTTGAATGTGTTGGGGATTTGCAGGTGCAGGATCACACTGCGCGGGGGGACCTGCTTGTCGGTTGTACCGCGCTCCACACTCTCCCGCTCCGGCCCCTCCGTGACACACGTCACTTGCCCGTGCCATAACAAACTCCTCATTAGGAGTGGGGAGAAAAACCCGGGCTGTGTGCTTCCTAGTTAGATCCCCCATTTGAAACTTCCTGCCCCCCCCCCACATCCCTTCATCAGAGGGAAAAAGACTGCTGACATTTATGGAGGCAAGTTTAATCAACTGTTTATGTCACATATATAAGGGAAAGTTTATGTCTGTGATATGTGCGCACAAAGGAATCATGCTTCTTCAGTAGTTTAAAGACTTTGACTCAGACTGCTTGTCAAGACTTTGTGAGGCACGAAAATGTTTTATAAGTTTATCCACAACTAAACTGGGGAATTTTGTTCATTTTATTGTTCCACTGTCCTACTTTGCTGTTGGCACATTAAAATAGATTTAAAAATCACCATTGAAATGCAAAAATTGTCTGATTAGTTTGGTTATGTTGCGGAAACTAATATTCAAACGAGAGAATAAAATCTATCAAAAGTTTTAATTGCATTTAGTGAGAACCAAATGCATTAAACACACATAATATATATGAGATATGCAAAATGTTACGTTCTCCAAAATATAATGATCCTTGTGCATATTCAAATGTCCAAACAATACATGCTAGTTAAACATTAATGCCATAATTTAGATACAATCAGTTTATTGTGTCCAGGGAGGGAAAAACACATTATTCCTCATTTTGTTCTCATTATTTTCATATAAACAGGATCGTATGAGTGGAGAACATGTAGCCAACAGACAAATGATGAATTTTGTAGAAACTCTTTGGGATATTAGTGGGCTTTAAAGCACATTCTCTGATTACTTTTCGGCTTTTAAATACTTGATGTTCCAGTCGTGCAGTGACCTTAAACGAGATTTTATTGGAACACAATATCCATAACATTAGGGGAGTCTTTTATCATGCCAAGAGGGACGCTGGCTTCTTCGGATCCTCCAGTGGAGTCTTTGCACATGAAATTACATTAATATTTCTATTTGTGGGACCATATTTATATGTAACACAATACTCCACATGCATATTGTATAACACTAAAATCACTGATTTTTCTTGGGATATTTGATTTGTAATACATTTTAAAACTATCTTCTGAAACACGTAGATTAAAAAAATTAAGAACTTTGTGCATTTAACGGGAATTCCTCTGTCTTCAAACACTTTAAATTATTGATCTACAATTAGCATGATGACAGCTTCCTTTGCTTCCTCTGTCCTAGTTTGCATGCTGACTGATGCTTCCTGACAACTAAATCACAAAAGAGACGGAATTTCCTTCAAGAACCAGAATCTTTCATTTCTTTGCCTTTTCTCTTTCTCCTTCCTCTTCCTCTCCTCTCCTGATTAAATCCACCGCTCCCTGTAGGATTATTAGGATTCTAATTCAATCTGAATTTCAGGAACTTGTTTGCTTGGTTACCTGTCACAGCGTATCAGCTTGTCATATTAGTGGTGATTGTTGCCTCTACCTAATCTGCTTTAAACAATTTCATTGGGTGCTGGTCTATAAATCATTCCATAATGGGATTGACACGCGCTGGCTTAGCTAGGTAAACAAATCAGCTTTGTTTTATGTTAGGCAGCAATGAACTTGGCTTTATCAACTTCCCATCGATTCACACACACCACAAGGTCAAATTCTCTCCGGCTGTTCATCAGCGGGATGAGGGGTCAGCACTCCGCAATTATAATATGTATCAAGCAGAGGCCGTGGAGCAGCCCCGCTACCTCTCTGCTCCCCTCCAAAACGTTAATCCGTTTCTTATCAAAGTAAAGGCTTTTCAAAGCAAAGCTCCGCATCATTGGAGGGGCGGTGCTCTTTATAAGAATTTTGAAAGAGAAAATAAGATGAGTGTGTAGTTTATTGACAGGAAGTCCCACTGGCTGCTTAAAAACTCATTAGCTTTCAAAATGAATTCAGACGTTCTGATTAACATCTGGAGGTCTGAGTGCTTTTTTTCCTTTTTCTGCAGATGGGAGAACGTCTTTTGGGCTGGTACTTTTTTGGATTTGCTGACATCCAGAAGAAGATGTGCTCATTTTTTCTGCTGATTCCGATTAGGTTTTAACTAAACACAAACTTCTTCTGGATTATTTTATAAACAGTTTAAAGCATCAACACTCTGAGAGACTAATAACCAACAATATGCGGCTATATTAGTAAAACCTCGACAAACCATTCTGGAAGATTTTAGACAAACGTTTCGACTTCACAGCCTAAAATGGAGTAAAGTTACAGATAAAATGCAGCTAAAATTAACAATCCATGTTTGATCAACTAAGTTAAAGATGTGGAGCATCAAAAACAAATTTTAAAATCTTATTTCAGATTATAATAAGTCACTCTGAGTTTATTTCATGCTGGCTGAACATGAAAAGAGCCTCCTACATCTATCCTGCATTAGCTTCTGATTAAAGGTGAAACTCCAGGATTTGAATATCCTCACACTGTCACTTAACAGTCATGTACTCACCCATCTTGACTCGCGACGGGGAAGGCTGTTGTTGCTTTAGCATCCAGGAAACAGCAGAGAACGTCTCAGATAGTAGTAGCTAACCTTTAGCATTAGCAACTCCACCACACAGCAAAACTTCTTCAGGCTTGTGTTAGTTGTAGAATAAAACATCAAGAATGCAAAGCAAATTGAGTCAGAGGTCGAGTCACGTTGATGTTAGCCAATCTTAGGCGAGATGACCAGATATCAGGAAATACGAGACCAAATTCTGCCATTTGAAGGTTAAGTCAGATGTGGCTCACTTCTACTTCCTGAAACCGGTGCACCTGTTATGTGTCCCTGTGGTCCCCAGCCCCCTCCAGGTTCCCCTCAGGTGTTTATGTTTATGTATTTAGCAGACGCTTTGGTCCAAAGTGACTTACTAGGTGTCCCCTAGTGTTCTGTGTCCTTGTAGTCCCAAGTCCTTTTTGTCCCCAGCTCCCTCCTGGTTTTCCTCACGTTCTCCAGTCTCTCCACTTTAGGTTTAGAATTTCAGTTCTTTAGTCTCCTTTAGTGTGTGTGTGTTCCCCTCCTCACTTAGATCATTCATTTACTTAGTTTTAGATCTCCCTGTGTCTTTGTTCTATGTTTACGTGAAATTAGGGACATTTTAGTAGCTTGGCTTGCAGGATTAGATTTGGTTTTCTCCCCTGCTTATTTCTGCTTCTCCCCTCAGTTCATTAGTTTCACCTGTGCCCAATTCCCCACGCACCTGCCCCTCGTCTCCTATCACCCAGCCACACACACACGCACGCACGCACGCATGCACGCACGCACGCACGCACGCACGCACGCACGCACACACACACACACACACACACACACACACAAGGTCTCTGCCCTCAAAGTGAGCTTTGCATTGCAGTTCAGTGTTTTAGTTACTAGGCTTGGCTTCCTGCCCCTTTGGATGTTGGTTCACTGTCCTAAATAAAGGACTTTAACTTTTACATTCGCTCCCGCCTCGTGTCATCTGGTGTTCTGCATCTTGGGTCCTAACCTCCTCCCGCTCCCAACGTGACAGCACCGGAGCTTTGTTTCAATTTACAAGGCATTCATTCCTACTAGAGACCACTGCAAATGTATTGATTAAACGAGTTATCCACACCTTTTAAAGATTATTTACCTTGCAGCTGCTGCCAGTCAGAGACATATGGTGACGGCATATGGAGAATCACAAACTGTAAAAAAATGGCAGGAAAAGCCTTTTTTGTGCTTGAGTGTGCAGAAGAGTCATGACTTCTCTCAGGCTGATGGAGGTTTTGCACAATTTTTCTGCCATTCAGCCATATTCTGCACTGGAGAGCATTGTGGGGTCATCACTCTGTGTTTAGGGGCCCTCAAGGAAAACAGCCCACTGCTGACCACCAGTTATAAGAGAATGATGCAACAACTGTTAGCAGTGTGAGTCTTATCTCGGTGATTTTGCATAAGACTTAAACGTGCTACAACAATGACAAAAGCAAAATTAAACAACGGTGAAACTACAAAACATGCATGCTGGAGTCGAGGGCTAGGGATAGAAAAAGTCTATTATCCTGAATGTTTCAGGTGAATCCCTAATATAATAAAAAAAAGTACACAATTAGTGTTTTTTTGCTTTTGTTTTTTTTAACAAACATAGCATCCTGAGGAGGTAGATTAAACCATTTGAATCAGGCGTGGAGACATCCAAAACCATTAGGACCAGAATTGTCCGCCTCTAGCTTATAGGAGCTCTGGGGAGGGAACAGGGAGTGTAAATGGAAGGTAATATAATCTCAGATGCTGTAATATTTTCCAGTGTGCTTGCTGTTTTTTTTTTTTTTTTTTTGCTCCAGGATTTGAGGGGAGGAGACTCCAGGATTCCCAGGAGAAGGAAGGTGAAGAGCAGCAGATCCAGGTGGGCCTACAACAGATTTGTTGAGAGCTTGTTCTGTGTAAAAAACCTCAAGCATATACGAGTATCGCTATGACATAAACTCCAGCAGGACGAGCATGACCAGGAGGCACTAACTGCAATAATCTGGTACTAGAGTAGCTTCAGCCAGGCTAATGAAGCAGGTGATGGACAACAGGTGTGGCTGGCTGAGCCTCATGGGAAGAATCTCCTTCTTCAGGCTGAAGGTAGAACTTTACAGGAGGCCCATGACTCCTCAGGATGGAACAGGAAAAGAGGGAAGAGCTTGGAGGTGATTCAGGACAATAACAAATATGTGGCTTGAGAAATTTGCTAAATTTAGTCATTCTAAAGTCGAGTGTGCTTCTGAAACTAAGAGAAAAATGCAAAAAGGAACACATCTGAGTGTGTGTCACACTAATGCATCTCATGCAGGCTATTTCCTGCAGATTTTCTCTGTTTGACCCAGTTTGACCTCTGAGGTAGACACTTAAGCAAAATTCCAGCATGAACCACTAAAGAGGGACTAGATTAGTGAAAAAGATGTGAGTTAAGTATGCAAACATGCATTTCTTAATAGCTAAAGCTTAATTTATACATCTCCTTCTGCGTCGGTGTGGAGACACGCAACGCCATTATGTGCTGGTGCAAGGACGTCCCGACAAGCTCACAGAGGGGGACAGAGACATTCCCACATTTTTTAATATCCGTCAAATGTGACGAGACTGCAACTTTGTAAATTTATCAACAGCACCGCCATTATCCCGTCAAAAAGTAAAAATATATTTAGGGTGAGGTTTAGGGTTAGACCCAGAACAGACTGGAGAACACATCACAGGAAAAAGTCTGAAAATATACAGATACCTGAGTGGAGTTGTGACATGATACCACAGAAAAGCGCTACGCCCTCTGTTGTCCTGGCAAAGAATTGCTTTGCAGCACTCCCCAGGTGATGGAGAAGTCCAGAGCTAAACGTCTCTGTCAATGTGTGTGTGTGCGTCTCTTCCTGATGGAGAAGTATAAATCAGGCTTAACAACCACTTTATTTTTGTTGCGTAGACAGGGAGTCTTGGGATCAGGTCATCTATAACCCTGCTGTGAGAGGAGTTTGGTTTAAACTCTCATAATGTAACAATAAAGTCTGTCAGGTTGGAAAGTGGAGGAGATCAGACGAATATAAATCTGCCAGCGTGGTTGGCAAATCATCCAGAGTAAACACAAACATGTCAAAATCTGCGCACTGATGTTTGTGGGGAAGCCTTTTGTGTTTCGATACGTGTGCGCAACATTTTAAAAGGACGTTTTCACCACTTGAAAACCCTCCAAATCACGGCTGGCACGTTGAGGATCATCTTTTCAATTACCAGAGTCTGCGTGGCTGAGAGTGATGGGCTCCCAGCCTTGTGATTCTGCTGTTGACAATGAGAGGTAAACAGAGCGCCGGGGAGGGGGAGACGACTCACCAAATCCTCCAGAGGCCTGCAGGGGAAGCCACACAGCCCAAAACTCCTTTCACTCCTAAGCTGTGAAAAGTCAGCTGCCTTTTAGGCTGTGCTCAGGAGAGACTGACAGCAATTACAGCCTTCTCTTTCTCTGGCATCTCTCTTAGCTCGCAGAGAGCCACTCGATGGGAAACCACGAAAAAGGAACGAAACAACCGCCTCCTTGCCTGCCTGACAGAAAGAAACATTTTATGCACGCCTCTCAGTGAGGAAAAGGTTGTTTACTTTGAGTGATGTGCTATTATGACAGTTCAACAAATCAATGTAACACAGATTTGTGGCAAAGGTAAGAATTTTATAGTAATCCCGTGTAAATTATTAATTCTTTCTGAGGTGCAGTTGCAGCACATCTCTAACACGCTCCAACCTGACAGCTCCACTGCTGTCGCAAAACGTCTGACAGCGTGCACGGCTTTAGATTTGTTAGGAAGACACTGGGACCGGGACTGATTCAAAAGTGATCCGAGATCAGACAGTAACGGTGACTTGGGTGGACGGTGGGGCACTAAAGCAGTAGGGGGGATATTCTTTATGCTGTGAATGTTTAATTTGGACAAAGTGCATCCTAGTGCTCCTCAGCCACACCGGTGCTGTGTGTATCATGTATATTGAACACCTTTGCAGTCTCAGAGGTGATCTTGTTTGCACTTTTATTGGTCACAGAACACTGAGAGTCCATGAAAGATTTTATAAGTGAAAAATATACGAATGACTCACTGACAGCTCATAACAATTTAATACCCCAAAATAAATCCACAGTCATTTCAGATGCGTATTTGTCTGTTTTCTCCTCCTCCCTCCCGGTCGTAGCCTCTTCCCCCGTCGGCTGGTGGTCAGAGCAAAGATCACGAGGTGAGGAAAAATCCGAGTGGTCCACATATTACTCTCTGTCTCCCTCCATTCTTGTCTCCTGCTGGATGACAGGGCCTGTCTGAGCTAACCTGGTTGGAAAGTGACTCTAATTGTCATCTGCACAGACAAGGTTCTGCAGCCGTCCTGGAGGCATGGGCGAAATATACTTAGCTACTTCATCATATAGACAGATCCCAACCATCAAGGCACCCCACTGACTTGGACTTTTATGCAAAGATAGACTTTTTGAAACGACAGGTCACGTCAGCCTCTCCTTAGCATGCATACATAATGAAAATAAAGCCTTTTACATCCCGGGCTGAGACACAAGCATCTGACAGGTGGGGTTTGAGAGTTCAAGGGAATGTATATATTCTCTGCCTCCACCTCGTCTCCTGGAACTGCACAGGTTAGAAATGATTGTGTTAGCTAAGAGAAGGGGTTCATACCAAATGTTCAGTTCTTAACAGCATTAGCTTGAGACTGACGTGTCCTCTTAACTGTGTCGTGCACCATTCTGTCATAATGAAAACAATCAGACATGAAAATCTGATTTAAAATCGAGACAAAAAGGAGCAAATGGGATGAACACATTCCATCAGACACTAAACAGAACGGTGCCAGACGGTCAATATGACGTTAGTGCAAAAAATAGCACCACAGGGACATGGCAGCAATGCCTGAAGTATTTCAGGTAATCACGAGCAAACCAAAACATAACAGAATGTCAAATAATACACAAACAGCAATGAACAAACCAGACAACAACATGACAAACATGTCAACAACAATAAAAGTGGAAAATGAATCAGAAAGTAAATATTACGCTGACGTCACACCACGTAATATCACATATAACTCTAAATCATCCATCCATCCATTTTCTGAACCTATTTTGTCCACGTAGGGTCGCGCGGGGGGCCGGGGGTGGGGGGGGGTGGGGTCGCGTGGGGGGGGGGGGGGGGGGGGGGGGCTATCTCCAGCGGTCAACGGGCAATCAGGCGGGGTACACCCTGGACAGAGAGCCAGTCCATCGCAGGGCAACACAGAGACACACAGGACAAACAACCATCCACTCATCCACACACACACACACACACACACACACACACACACACACACACACACACACACACACACACACACACACACACACACACCTAAGGACAATTTAGACAGACCAATCAACCTAACAATCATGTTTTTGGACTGTGGGAGGAACCCAGAGAGAACCCATGCATGCACAGGGAGAACATGCAAACTCCATGCAGAAAGAGCCCAGGCCGGGAAGCGAACCCAGGACCTTCTCGCTGCAAGGCAACAGCTCTAACCACTGCACAGCCAACTCTAAATCAATACAATTATATACATATATTGTGTTTCTGCGTAAAGTTGTAAATACACCTGTTGTAGGCAGCTTCCTGAATGGCCTCAGTTTGGAGAAATAGTTATAATCCAGCAGAGCTACCATCCTGATAGTATTTCCGGATCTACCACACTTAACTCGGCACAGGCATGTTAAATAATCATTCATTTAAATCAGTTGGTTGGAGCAAAGACACAGCTAGCATGTGCAGGATGCTAGCCCTCGAGGACCAGAGCTGGTGACCCCTGAGCTATCGGCTAGTCTAAGCACAACCCTAAATCAAGTGAATTAATATTGTTTCAAAGTCAAAAAGAGACATTTTCCCTTTTATTTGACTCTTTTTGTCTCTAATTTATCTTAGAAGACAAGATGTATAAAATTAAATGTGAAAATCAGTGTAGTGGTTCATTACTGTTGTTTATGTCGTCACAGCTGCTCACAGGAAAGTCCCCAGACTTAAGTTGATGGTCCAGAGGTCACATGATCAACCAAATCAAATATAAAATATATTGATAGGATGTTCTCTGATAAATCTACTTTTCATCTGTATTTGACTCCATGTCAGCAGAGTAGAACTGACCTGTCAGCAAAATCTTACAAAAAATGTACACACGCAGCATCACCAGCTTGCTGTATGGTTCCCATGGTAACTTGACCCATAACCTCAAGTTTGTTTGATTTGAACTTTAATTACTTAAAATGCAGCTCAGTTGATTCTACAGGATAGTTACCTAACTGGTAGGGAAATGCAAAAAACAAAGACCGCATGGACAAAAAAAAGTAGAAATAAAAATGGTGAATAAAATATTTAAAAATCTTTATTAAAATCATTGATTGCATGTTTAAATACATCAGAGATTGTGAAGTTTTCTATACTGTTTTTTAATCTATAAAGCCAAACTCATGTGATAGTGGTTAACTGTTTCACTGAGGGAAAACCTCCTCACTTGTCTGAGAGGAAGACTTTGTCCTCAGGGGACGAACTGTACAAAACTGTTGCGGACAGATGCACAGTCTCTTTGTTTCAGCGCTTTTTAAAAACACCAGCTTGTTTCCTCTCCATCTCTCCCCTTTTCCAACAGATTTCAGCTGTTGGCCCCCCAGAGGTGAAATTACGCTGCTTTTTGTACGGAGCACAGCCAGCCTTTGAATGCAGCCTGTGAACGCCTGTGGGCTTATGAATCTGCTCTGAGAGGGAAAGAGAAAGTTAAGCTGTCCTATTGAATTGATTGAACATTCATGAAACTAAAGTGCACCCCACCTCCCTCCTCCTCACATGTTGAAATGACTTCCAGACATCTTTGACTTCCCGAATGGAGCACAGCCGTGAGGATCCCTACCTTACAGTCAGGTGCTGAGCTGTTGCCCTGCAGGCACAATTCAATTGTTAAATCTCCCCTGAATGGAGCAGGAGGGGCTCATTTTACAACATAGAACCTTCCGCACACACATTTAGGCTTTATTGGTTTAATTGAACAATTAATTTGCACAGAATCACATTTTAGCATCGAGTTGTTTTTCTGCTCATTATCGCCAAAATGGAAGTTGAAGGACAGAAAAAGCATTTTGTTGCATGAAAAAGTATTGCAGGTTTAAAAGCTTTACGAGTGAGAATATTGGGTGTGTAATTTAATCAAAAATATGCATTATTGGCCAAATTAAAGATAATAACTTGTGACTGATTCTCATTTTATGTCAATATCTAATAGTGTCAGCTCAATAAATGGTGCTGTTGAAAGCAATTTTCTTTGTATTTTGGTGAAACTCAGACAATTTCTGAAAAAAAAAGCTAATCAGGATAGATGAGTTGCAATCAATAAAAGAGAATTAGGCTGTATGATCCAACTAGAAATGTGATTTAAAGCCATTTTGTGTGAGAACTTCAATGGTTCTGGTAAACATTCACCACAGGAAAAACAGCAGTGCACCCAAAGACCACGCTGCCCTTCCATTAATCCTTCATGTTCTACCCAGAGGTTGCCGTCGCAAGCACAAAACAACAACATCCCAGGCAGCTGTGAGACCTAATCATTATTTGGCAGTAGCAGTGAAATCATGTCAGAGTGAAGCCCCCAACATCCTGCCTCCTCGTCACATTTGAATCATCCGCAATTAGTTTTGTTTTAATAACACTCACAATTAAAGGTCCTCCCGTTTGCATAATTCATGACGCAGCAGTGCCGATGTCAGAAATCAAATGCAACAAATTAGAAATAACAAGTTTGAGACAGTGTGATTCAATTAAGATCCGGGAAAACATTGGACCATGCATAATTGAGGGGCCGGCAAGGCAAGACTCGTGTCAGGCCTGTCAGACCTGCTGCAATGATTGGATTTGGCCTGTCACACGCACTCAAATCAACCCTGTAAAAATTACAGGTTACATTGATTTCTTGTTTTTATTTGTGAGTGCCTGTGAGTGTGCAGAGATGTGTCCGGGTAGGGTGTGGGAACGGCTTGTGCATGCTCTTCAGACGTGTGTGTGTGTGTGTGTGTGTGTGTGTGTGTGTGTGTGTGTGTGTGTGTGTGTGTGTGTGTGTGTGTAGTCACATGCACTCAAAAAACAACTTGTTGAAATAACAAATACTGGGAAGAGTTTTCATAGAATTTAGGGGATTTTTAAATTTTTTTTTATTTTATGAAGCAAGTATGATGCCATGTTTTGGTTGCTAAACCTAACATTTTAAATAGGCTAAACTGAGCTGGTGGTTCAAACTAGATGTCTTTGCTAGACAGTTTTATTTTTGTAGAAACGGATGTTTCAGTTCACACTAAAACACACTGAAATTCCAGTAACTCGAAACAAGATGTTTTTCTGATGAGAAGAATGTAATTGCTGCTTTTAGAATTATCGGGCCTTTCCGCAAGACATGTATGCTACGCAACATGTTCCTAAAGTGTGGTACACAGAAATTAGCCACAATCATAATTGATGGGTGCCTTTCCACCAGCCGCAAAGTGCCGCATTTAGACATGTCCCATAAAACAAGTGATGCATCGCTTTGCTAAATGTATTTATTGCGTGCCACACTTCCAGAATTCATCAGGACTGAAAGTCAAACACAAAAGTATTCAGAAAGTTTCAAAATAAAATTCACACGCAAATTTCCAGTTGCTTCACTTGTAAAAAATGTAAATATTACCTGTGAAACATCAGTAGTTGTGGTAAACAGGGCAGAAAATAAACCTTGCTGGATGCATGTGATCTTTCTTCTTGTATGTTTTCACCAAAATCCTATCCAATAGCCAAAATCACACGTGGTGTTGCAATTCTCTGGTCATTTTGTGACCTCGTGGGACCAGGTGGGTGGAATGCTTTTGCTGCTGGTTCAGGGCTAAAACACAACTGGTAAGGAGGGAGCTTGCAGGTGACACGTTCAGTGGAACATCCGTGTAAGTCTTCCTCTTTTTGCACAAACCAAAAAGGATAATTGGAGAATTTTTTTTTACGAAAACAGCAACACGCTTTGGAAGCCTTAACAAGATTAAAGGGTTAATCCCAATGATCCAACATCTAAAACAAATTTCTCCCATTCCTAAATTTTGCAGCTGTTTTTTCAACAGTATTTTTTAAACCTTCTTGTAACTTTTTTAAGTTTAAAATTTATTCACAGCCACCAACAAACCTGAAGTCAATCCATGTCAGTTTTGCAGTCATATTTCAACAAAACCTTTTTTAATGAGTGTACATGCTCATGCAGCTGCATATGTGGCTTTAAATCAGCTGTCATAGTTGATCTAATTCAAACGGATGTGGGAACATCTGGATTTCAGAGTTTGCAGGTCAGGTCCTACAGATGTTTCAAAGAACCACTCTGAATTAAGACATTTACTGTCATGATACTATCATCCAAACAAGCATTTTTAAATAATTTGACCAACATTTTACAATATGTGTTTGTGGTTGTATTTGTGCATGCATCGGTGAAAAATGGGAGTGCGTATGTGCTCCCTGGATGCAGTAAATATAATCACGACTTTGTTTGTACCATGTATCGTCAAGCATGTCAAGTTGCAGATGTTGTATTTATTTGTTCTGAGCTTCACATCACCTGCACTGGTAAACAAACAAGCAACACCTTGCTGAGGAAGGGCTGGTAAAACTCTGCAATAAACACACACATGCACAAACATGTGCATGCACACTATATTTGGGGTTTGTTGTTATCGAGATTGAAGAAAAACAAATGAGGTAATTGTAATCATGCTTGGGGCAAGGCACTCTTTGCTGTATTTTTCCATTGTTTGATTTACTTTTTCTGACATAACAACTTAAATTCAGGTCAGTTTGGCGAATTCAGAATCTCTTTTTGAAATAAAATCTAACTGTTTTTAAACGCGTTGCTTTTGTCATATTCTCCGTGCATTCATCTCAGGTTTTAAAGAAAAGCAGCAAGTTAAGAGTTAAGCATGCTCCTGGATTAAATGACAACAGAATTGTAAAGACTTCTTTTAAGCTGAGGGAAAATAAAAACTGTTTTATGAGTTCGAACACACTTCACAACCTTTATTCAATTAAACAATTGTAACCACGACCCATAAAGTGGCTCGCATTGATTGAGATTGCTAAAGTAAACACACTTTAATGCAGATTGTTATGTGCTTAAAATTGCATGCCATGAAAAATTGAGGGGAGAATATGTGACAGAATCCAATGTATAGATGCATCTAATTATAATGGATGACACGTTTAAAAAGAGAAAACTTCCTGTTCTCTTTAGATTTGCATCTTGCAGAAAGGCTGCTGATGTAGGAAGGAAACATGTGTTAGTAAACTACCAGATGCAGCCACACGTTGCTTTCAGAGTCAGTAATTTCTGACTGAATAATTACTAATGACTGAGGACCAATAGCTCCCTGAAGCGGCTCCATCTCTCCTGCGACTGGTTAATTGCAGCCAGACACTCTAACCTCCCTGTGGCCTGTGTCCTGGCTGTAACCCTGGCACTTTTATTTCTCAGATTTGGCCTTTCACTCTTCTTTTCTCTTTACTGCTTTATCAGACTTTTCTAAATCATCCACTCCTTTTTCTTTCTTCCTCCCACTCCTCCCACCATTCTGCAAACTTAGCTCAGCTACAATAACACATGGGAAACTTTTTCAGGCTGATTGCTTCAATCTGATTAAGGGAAGTTATGTATTGGCCATTTAACGCTGCTGTTGTGAACCAGCCAGCAGCTGCGATGTTAAGCCTCTCACTTGAGTCCTCTACCTTTCCCCTTTCTCTCTGCCTGCTGTGAGTCCAAATGTATCAATTAGATCCTGTTCAGACTCCTCCAATTGTCTTAATCGCCAAGACAGCACAGTGAATCAAAGCCCCTAGAAGACCTCTTTATAACTGGACAGATCAAAACCATACCATGCAAAACTGGAGAGGTTTGAGCTTAGTTGATTTAAACTCTAAGAAAAACAGGCGATTTGGGTAAGAGGGAGGGAAATGTGCTTAAAAAGGAAGGGTTCGGGTGGGGGGTGGGGGGGACTTCCTTGTGAAAGGCAATTTTGCATGACATTAATGCAGTTGGTTTGGGTTCAACAAAAGGGGGAATTGGCCTGAGGAGCTGAGCGGAGCGGGTTATTAGAGCATTTAGCCATCTCCAGACAGGAGAGAAATGAGCCTTGTGGCTTTTGTGTTATCTAATCTCGTTTGCATTTCCTTTCAGCATCATGAAAGAGAAAGGTAATAGGGCACTGATTGTGTTTGTTTGGTGAATTCTCATTTAGCAATGCTCTAGCTGTGTTCTGCTGTTGGTGTTTGTTGTAGCAGCAACTGTGGTGTGTATCATTTAGCAGCAACGGCCATTCTTAAGTTTGTTTTCCTGTGAAAGCTGTAAATATTTACCAAATTTCTACTAAAGTTTACATTATGCAGGACTGACAAGCTAGCAGCGAGTCAGCTATTCACCCAAGCTGTGGCGCTGAGACATGCAACACCATTATCCGTCATTGCGAGAGCACTCCAACAAGTTCGCACAGACGCCCACTTGTCTAAATATTCCTCGAAAGCAACGGAGACCGCAAACGTATGATCAGTCAGGACGCTGCTACCTTTAACTTTGCCAACAGCTTCACCATTCCCCCAGAGGCGCCCCCAGAAAAGTTTCATGGGGGTGGCTATGGAGCCAGAGAAGATTTTGGGGTGGCACACCAAATTGATCCTCGTGGTAACTCTGGGAAAGTTTAGCCCGTAGTAATGCAATAAATGCTCCTTTATTGGTGTTAATCAAAAAACTCAAACTCGTTTATGGTTTGGTTGGCTAATGATATGACTTATTAAAGTCATAAAGGGTACCTGGGTGTGGCCAACAATTTTGTAAGGGTGGCATGGCCACCCCTGGCCACCCCTTGGGGGCGCCACTGCATGCCCCCTCAAAAAGAAAAAAAAAAGAATGAATAAATAAAACAAGAACCTAACATATCTAGCGGGAACGCAGAGTAGTTTGAAGGTCGGTAAAACTCCGACACAATAAGTGTTAATACAACCGCAACCGAAGAAGTAAAATGATACGCAGCAAACTTTTTACTCCTGTCAGGACAAATTTGTCCATGTTTAAAAGTCTCTGAAATACATAAACAGAGATGTGACTGCACTGATGACAGGATGCCCCATAAAAGTGCTGCGCTCTCTGCTGTCCTGGTGGAGAACTGCTACACAACACTGACACATCACAAGGAGTATAAACGGAAAAGGCCTCCATCAATACATGTGTGTGAGCGCATCGATGCAGATGGAGAAGTATAAACTAGGCTTTAACGGTTCCTTTCAGAATAAAAGCTGAATCATCACGACCCAGGTTTGGGTCTCACTAGATGCCAACAAAACCGTTGTGACCCGGAAGTGTCTCAAAGACTGGTCTGGTCAGCAACCGCTGCTTTTCCTACCGGCTTCGGTTCCAGAGAAGGTCAAGCTGGACCTCGACATTCCTGATCTAACGGGGACTTCCACAAGGGTATGTAGGCCGACGAAATGGCGTCGAATGTGTTTATGAATCTCCTAACCAAAGCTTATGTTCGAACATGGTGTTCGTTATGGCCAAACTGCAGCTTGCACAGAAGTCCAATAACAAAACACCGCTCGAGTTCAGATTAGGTGGGCCGTTCCTCCCAATCACACCCCTCCACGTCAAGCTGTCATTGCCCACGTGAGCATTGAAGTCCCCCAGCAGGACAATGGAGTCCCCTGATGGAGCACTATCTAGCACTCGTCCCAGGGACTCCAAAAAGGGTGGGTACTCTGAACTGATATTTGGCCCATAAGCACAAACAACAGTCAGGGCCCGTTCCCCGGCCCGAAGGCGCAAGGAAGCTACCCTCTTGTCCCCCGGGGTAAACCCCAACACACAGGCAGAGAGTCTCGGGGCTAACAAAAAGCCAACCCCAGCCCTCCGCCTCTCACCCGGAGCAACTCCAGCAAAGTAGAGTGTCCAACCCCTCTCCAGGTCTCGGGTTCCAGAGCCAATGCAATGTGTCGAGGTGAGTCCGACTATATCTAGCCGGTACCGCTCAACCTCTGCCACAAGCTCCGGCTCCTTCCCCGCCAGCGAGGTGACGTTCCATGTCCCAAAAACTAGTTTTCTTGTCCGGGGATTGGACCGCCAAGGCTCCCGCCTTGGTCTGCCACCCGAATCGCATTGCACCGGACCCTTCATGTTCCTCCTGCGGGTGGTGGGTCCACAGTTGGACAAGCCCATGTATCCGGTTCGGGCTGGGCCCGGCCGGGCCCCATGGGCGAAAGCCCGGCCACCAGGTGCTCGCTCACGGGCCCCAACCCCAGGCCTGGCTCCAGGGTGGGACCCCGGTAACCCTCCGGGCCGGGTACTCCGACTCTTCGTTTTAACCGCCATGAAAGATCCTTCGAACCGTTCTTTGTCTCACCCTTCACCTAAGACCAATTTGTCATGGGAGACCCTACCAGGGGCACTAAGTGCCCCAGACAACATAGCTCTGAGGATCATTAGGGCACTCAAACTCCTCCACCACGATAAGGTGGCGGTTTAAGGAGGAGGTACCAGGGCAGCCTAGGTCACAGGTCGATGATAGATTTTGTAGTCATATCATCTGACCTGCGGCCGTATGTTTTGGACACCCGAGTGAAGAGAGGGGCGGAGCTGTCAACTGATCACCACCTGGTGGTGAGTTGGATCAGATGGCAAGGGAACATGCCGCGTAGACCTGGCAGACCCAAACGCATAGTGAGGGTCTGCTGGGAACGCCTGGCAGAAGAAGCTGTCAAGACGGACTTCAACTCCCACCTCCGGCAGAGCTTTGACCACGTCCCGAGAGCAGTGGGGGACATTGAGTCCGAGTGGGCCTTGTTCCACTCTGCGATTGTCGAGGCGGCTGTTGCTAGCTGTGGTCGTAAGGTGGCCGGTGCCAGTCGTGGTGGAAACCCCCGTACCCGCTGGTGGACACCAGAGGTTCGGGGAGCCGTCAAGCTGAAGAAGGAGGCCTACAGGGCTTGGCTGGTCAGTGGGTCTCCGGAGGCAGCAGACAGGTACCGGATAGCCAAGCGGGGTGCAGCAGTGGCAGTTGCCGAGGCAAAATCTCGGGCGTGGGAGGAGTTTGGTGAGGCCATGGAGAAAGACTATCGATCGGCTCCAAAGAGGTTCTGGCAAACTGTCCGGCGCCTCAGGAGAGGAAGGCAGCAACTCGCTCACACTGTTTACAGTGGGGATGGGGAGCTGCTGACGTCAACTGAGGCTATAGTCGGACGGTGGAAGGAATACTTTGAGGAGCTCCTCAATCCCACCAATGCGCATTCCGAGGAGGAACCAGAGCTGGGAGGCCTGGGGATGGACTGTCCGATCTCGGGGGCAGAAGTTGCTGAGGTAGTCAAACAACTACACAGCGGCGGAGCCCCGGGGGCGGATGAGGTTCGTCCTGGGTATCTCAAGGCTATGGATGTTGTAGGGCTGTCATGGCTGACACGTCTCTACAACATTGCGTGGTCATCGGGGGCAGTTCCTAGGGAGTGGCAGACCGGGGTGGTGGTCCCCATCTTTAAGAAGGGTGACCTGAGGGTGTGTTCCAACTATAGGGGGATCACACTCCTCAGCCTCCCTGGAAAGGTGTACTCCAAGGTACTGGAGAGGAGGGTCCGATCGATAGTTGAATCTCAAATAGAGGAGGAGCAATGTGGTTTTCGTCCTGGCCGCTTATCCGGGTCCGGGTCGCGGGGGCAGCATCCCATCTAGGGAGCTCCAGACCGTCCTCTCCCCGGCCACCTCCACCAGCTCCTCCGGCAGGACCCCAAGGTGTTCCCGGACCAGATTGGAGATGTAACCTCTCCAACGTGTCCTGGGTCGACCCGGGGGCCTCCTGCCGGCAGGACATGCCCGAAACACCTCCCCAGGGAGGCGTCCAGGAGGCATCCTGACCAGATGCCCAAACCACCTCAACTGACTCCTTTCGATCCGGAGGAGCAGCGGTTCTACTCCGAGTCCCTCCCGAATGTCCGAGCTCCTCACCCTATCTCTAAGGCTGAGCCCGGCCACCCTACGGAGGAAACTCATTTCGGCCGCTTGTATCCGTGATCTCGTTCTTTCGGTCATTACCCAAAGCTCATGACCATAGGTGATTATTGGGACGTAGATCGACCGGTAAATTGAGAGCCTGGCTTTCTGGCTCAGCTCCCTCTTCACCACGATAGATCGACTCAGCGTCCGCATCACTGCAGACGCTGAACCAATCCGCCTGTCGATCTCCCGATCCCTCCTACCCTCACTCGTGAACAAGACCCCGAGATACTTAAACTCCTCCACTTGAGGTAGGACCTCTCCCCCGACCCGGAGTTGAAAAGCCACCCTTTCCCGGCCGACATGTTTATATTATATGTTATTGAAGGAGAAACATGAAGTCATTGCTGCTGTACTTGAGTTCTAGATGTACCAGAAATGATACCTTTAGCTGCTCCTGGTTGATTGATTGACATTTATTTGATCAGGAACAATGTGCAATAAAAACAGGAGGGAGAGAACCAGGTTTTAAACTTTCTTATTTAAACCAGGAGCTTATAAATGTAAACAATAATAAAAAAAAAGATCAACAACCCCTCAAAAATAGGTCTACATATAAATGTTGACATTTATTTTTGTAAATGTGCAGAATTTCATATAAACAACCAATTTATGTGTAATGGTCAGCAGTGTTAAAGCTCATTTGCAGAACAGACTGATGGTTTCAGGATGGCAGCACTTTAGTCTGGTTTGTGTCTGACTAGCTGTAAATGCTCTTTCTCCAAACAGAGGCTGTTCAGGAAGCCATCTAACACAGTAAGCTATTAATTATTCATAACTTTCACGCAGAAATACACTTCAAAATGTCCTAAAAATCCTTTTAAGGATCCTTGAATTGTGATTAAAAAAATGAAGGTGAATTAATGCAACATCAACACTTCTCCCCCTGACATCTGAGTGGCTCGCTCCGAGTGATTGACTAGCAGAAGGAAAGCACACGCCGGATGACAAAAGAGACGGGAAATGGACGTGGAGCGGATTTGGCATGATGAGTGAACCCCCCTGCCATTGATCAGTAGCATTGACATCCCTTCCAGAAATGGAGGTGGGTTTAGAGAAGGCAGGCAGCTGAAAGTTACAGCTTGCTGTCAGAGCACTGTCCAATCACATTACACATCAGAACGCCTGAGCGTCTGCACGCCTCCCTCATGTGATGGACACATGACAATCATCTTTACGCTTCTGCAGCTTTCAGCCTCCTCTATACTGTTTTGTTTTATACGGTAAATTGTCTTCATTATCAAAACTTTCACTAACTTAATGATGATTAATGATTGGACTCTGCTTTCCACCATAGCCAATTTTCAGTTTTTGGTCCTGGAATTGCACGTAGCTGTTGATTTATGGCTGGAGGTCAGTCAGAGAAGGTGTTTGTGCAGGTAGCCAATGGCCTCTTTGTGTTTGTGATGAGGGGAAAGGATGGAAAGGTGATTTAGGCAGGCAGCAGGCCTGTTTCTCTTCAGTGCAAACCTCCAGCAGGCAGGCCATTAACAGGGCTGACAAGCAAAAGCAGTGGCAAATGCTTTGATTCTGATTTACACCACTGCTGAAAAACCCAAACAAATTAGAGGAGCCAAATAATACACAGCAAGAAATAAATCACATTACCGATCGGGCTTTGAACGGCAGTCAGACATGAAAGGGAGTGGTGGCGAGGGCATCTGGAGGAGAAGATGGAAGATTATGAGACGATATTAGGAGCTGTCTTCAGAGAGAAGCCGACAACAATCAAGCACATGCAGTAACGAGGAAAGGCCTTTGTTCTTCTCTCCACTCAGTAACCAACATGTTATTATTCAAGTCAACAGCCACTAGAATCTTGTTAGTCGGCCGAGCAGCTTACCGCTCGTTAGCTGACAAAAGATGCAAAATTCATTGACAAGAAATGCAGTTTGAGGAGAATGTTTTCATATTTTCTGGAATATAGAGAACCGGAAAAGCTGGATTTCTTGTATAAATAAAATGAAAAGTGACATATGAAATGCAGCTGGAACGACAACAAAAGAATGTTATAGACAACAAGAGCGATTTCTGATTGGAGACAGAGTTTTTAAATATAGGTCATGTATAAAAATGTAGGATTTGCATTAATAAATGAACTTATAAAAGTTCTTAGTGACTTTTGCAAAACAGCAAATTTCAAAATAAAATGTTTCAAACAGAAACAGCTTGATAAAATGTCAGGCCTCTTTAATGATTCTGTCTTGAGGTTAAAATATATTAAAATGTTTTACAATTAGTTAGATTAATAATAATTACATGAATTTGGGTGGGCATTTCTTTATTATTATTATTATTATTATTATTATTATTACATATATTTGCCAACAAATTAAAGACACTAAAATAATAAACAAACAAACAAATAAATAAATGTAAAGAATGTAGGTGTTGTGTTATTTATTTCTTTGTGCTGGATTCTTTAAATCTCTTTAATTTTCATTTAAGTCATTTATACAAATAGATATAAAATTAAAATTGTTTCATAATTTTAGACACAAAACACTTTAAAGATGCCACAGACGAAACTCTGATCACACTTAATGAACGTCACCCTTAATATAAAACTGTCAATGTGTTGGGTTCATAATCTTTATTTTTAATGTAGTACTTTTCTTCTTTACTTACCAAAGTAGGTAACATCGAGAACAAATTAGCAGTTGCCAAACTCTATTCTTAAAGAAGTTTTAGTATTTTTATTGCTTTGGGCTAAAATTTCAGCCAATGTATGAATATCTATTGTCAAACTGTGTTGACAGTGCTATTGTTCCAGCGAGCTGTAACAAAAATGACTGACTTTAGGAATGACTTTTTCAAAATACGTTTGTCTTATTTTTAAGTTTGTTGTGTGAGATGCAAAAAATTACCGAATTATTGAATCTTCTGTAGAAGAAAGCAAACACCTTGTAACAGGTGTGATGCTTCTTGAAGCAGCTTTGAACAAGATAAAGCAAATATGGAAATGTGATGTATTTAATGTTTGAATGAAGGAAAAATTAGCAAAGGGTTTGCACGAAGCACAATATGTATGTGAAATTGATCGATTTGGGTAACAATTTCAGCTGACAATGATAGATGTTCCTGCATTTCCATCCTTCTCTGCAGCCTTGTTTAGAAGATGACTTGTAAACCACATGCAAACATGCAAACGTCATTATTTTATCAACTCTATGTAAAAAACTGTAAAACGTTCACAGTCTTTGGGTGAAATTAAAACTTTTAGACTACTGTGCAAGAATCGATTTATGTCAGTAACTCAGCTTAGACTGAGACCATCTAAAGGCTCAGGAACCTGTTGCAGGTGTTCTGGATTCATTAGCTGATTGGAGAGTCTAGAATATTGAACCTATTCACAATATTCTGATTGTCTGAGATTATGATTTTAGGGTTTTCATAAGCTGTAAGCCATAAGCATAACTAGTTATAACAAATAAAAGCTTGAAATATCTGGCTTTGCACGTAATGAATTTCACATTTTAAGTTGAATCACTGAAATAAATTAACCTTGCACTATATTCTAGTTTTTAGAGTGTGACATTTGTATTTGTAGGATGACAGTGACAGGAGTAGGAGTTTATGGTTTATTGGTTTTTGTGTCCTTTGGCAACACACGTCATCCTTGTTTCCTGCTGGAGGTGGTTGGAGGGACGGGTGTCACCAGTGTACAGCAGCCTTGCCTCTGTCAGTGTGCTCCTGGGCCACTGTGACTCACCATCAGTGAGTGGATGTGGACAAATGGTGAAATGACTGACTGATGTAGTGTAAAGTGCTTTGGAGTTTTTGGACTTGAAGTGCTATACAAATTGCAGACCACTTACAATTTTGAGGGTCAGTATTTAAAGGAAGTTACCATCATGGGAGTGTTCAGGATTTTTATCAACAACCCAGTGCCTGTAACCAGAGAAAAATAAAACAAATGACAGACAAGTGTCCAGATTGCAATGAGGAGGCAGAAGCTACAAGGCTACTGCCCCGAGCTCCTGAATCCTCAGTTTATTTATAACGAGATAAGATAATGTGTGTGTGTGTGGGAATGTCTGTGTGAGCGTGAGTGTGGGTGTGTCTGAATAAATGAGCATGCATTTAGGCATAGAGAAATACATATTGCATTCAAGTGATTGAATCAATGATCAAGAAATAATAATCATAAAATTTCCATAACAGGGAGCCTTTTAGGTTTGATGATCAACTTTTCAAAACTAAAATGGATGCCACAGGAGAAATTACTGCATGCTGGTTTAAATATAGAAATGAGAACAGACTATTCTAAGGCCAAATCAGAGATAATAAGAAATGAATGAAACATTTGGTAAAAGGAAATACCTACATTCTGTTTTTGCATTACTACCAAGAGTTACTGTATGCAGCGTGCTGGAATACTTAAGAAACTAAAGCTGTCTAGAGATTCTTAGAAACTGCTCCAATAACAAGTGCTCTAGTGGTTTTTGTCAGTCAGTTCAAACGTCCACTCCACCAGCAGCTTGGCTGCAGGAGCGCTGGGCCTTCCCTCAGGGGAGAGGGGGCAACCCAATCCCAGGCTTATATAGATATGGACACAACAGACAAGCCAGCGCTGGCAGGTGGTCTCTGCTTGGACGTGTGTTTTCTGTTTGGGAGGTGTGAAGGGAGGAGATGCTGCTCACTTACAGGCTTGTTCCTGTTCTGAAGGGAGATGATGCCTCCTCCCATGGGCATAACGCATGGAGACAAGGCGGTGAACTGGAGACGTGATGAACTGTTTCTGCTACTATACAGCTTCCTGTACACACACACACACACACACACACACACACACACACACACACACACACACACACACACACACACACACACACTCACACAGAGGCAAACAACGATTGTGTCCAGTTAACAAGTTAGAAGTGTTTAAATCATCACAACAACAAAAAATATACTTTTTCTCAATTCTTCGTCTTTTTTTGACTCCAGATATTTGACAGAACTGTCATTTGTCATATTTGTATATTCTTTCCTTGTCTTACTCTATTTTTGTTAACTTGACTGTTTTCTGGGTTTTATTTTTGGGCTAAATTAGTCATTTTTACGTTGAAGTGGCAGTGTGTGGTTTCTTGGCCCTAGGGGGCAGTAAATACATTTCAGGGTAGTTTTACACCATATCACCGTGACTGTCGCTAATAAAAAACTAAAAATAAAGTTATAGTAAATATTGTTTCCTGTGGAGCAGAAAGCACATGACCTCGACATGACTCCTTTGACTTTGACATGAGAGATTGCAACGCTGGTTGTTGTTTTCTGGTGCTGCAGTTTCCAGATCTGCTCTGGGTCCTGCGCCTGCCGATGACATCATCATACTACGGTAATCCCACTCAGCCAAAACCTATTGCAACTCTTTTTCTATTCTGTTCTTTCAGATAGGTTTTGGAAAGAGTTTAGTGGTTTTGTTATTAAATTCATGTTTCTTACTGCCTAAACGTTTTCGAACTTGGTAACGTAACTTCCGTAAGTCGTACGTCCAGCCAATCATATAGTGTGACATCATCAACAGGTGCAGGCCCCCAAACCGGCCAGAAGGAAACATGGCGTCCCCCAAAGATGCTAGCCCCATGCCCTAGTGTATGTATTTAGACACGATTGTTTTGGTTGTATATCACGAAGCCGCCAATATTCATCAACAACTGGACATCATTGTATTCATTTTTAACAATATTTCCATGGATATTCCCAGAGATTAAAGGAAAAAATACACATTATCACTTTAATATACATTTTCCCAGCCTTCTTTCTTCCAAGTCACTGCCTGGTGTTTATGAATAATTTTGGTTTATTTATCAGGTTGAATGAATTTCTACAACATTCTCATTTTTATCAGCTTTTTTTTTTTTTATCTCAGAAGCATGTTTTGCAATTTTTCTACCTTCTGTGTTTTTGTGCATTTTGGTCCACAAAGCCTAACTGGACACAAAAACCAAAGCTGTTGAGTCATGTTTGTAGGAATATTTTGGTCTTTTTTGTTTAGTAATGGACAAGAATAAAAATACCAGATACAGTTTTGTTTTGAGACAACAGCTTAAACCATCTACACTGAGAAGTGAGATGAGTTATGTCTCTTACACCATGCTAAACTTTTGACACGGGTGTTTCATCGGTTTTTAATTAGCAGTTTGACACACTTTAAACTAAATCTAGTTAGGCAATACAAAATTCTTGAAAAAAAACACCACACCTTTACTAAAAAAACATTCTGAATGATTTAAATAAAATATTATTCTCTCAGTTGAATAAAAATAAATAAATACATTGATTTTCCTTTACATTTAGTTCACGAATCAAAGTTAGAGTTTACACTGTCAAAAAAAAATCATTCAGTTTATAACCAAACCACTTATCCTCAGATTTATTTTTGGCTTCTGTGTTTTATTCTGGAGGAAACATGAAGCTCTTTTAATCCAGATGATGTAAATTAAAGCCGAAAGCCAAAAAAGAAACCCACAGCCCCTTTTTCCAACGTTAAGTGCATGTTTTAGAGCCGATCTGCCACTGGGTTCAGTCTTATTTATCACTGCGGCCTATTTTTCAATCACTTCACCCATCTGACTATTTAAACACAATCATCTCTCACTCCAGCGAGCCCTGACAGCAGAATTTGCCTTTTCACTCAGAGGTGACTTCCAAGATACACAAATAACACAGAGGTGCATTTATGGTATTTGTATAATCCATGAAGTGAAAATTAGGGACTATTTAGATGAAAGGCAATTAGACAATTACAGCTAATGAGGCCAATCCTTTTCTTTCACTCCAACGAGTCCGCAGACTAATTATCAAATTAAAGAATGCTTCTTTTCTCCTTCTGACCCCATCGTTAAAGAGGGGGGGGGGTTCTTGGGAAAGGCAAACATTGGTGTGCTCTGTGCAGGCAGAGGCTGCAGAACAGGCGGACTGCATTTAGAAACTGATGGGTGTATTAATCACCGCCCGAGTTGAGACAGCTTTACGGTCTGCAGGGCAGGAACACTAACGTAGAGCACATTCAGGCTCTCCAACAGCCAAACAGGAAATGTGGTTGCAGCCACAGGAAGTGGACCACATGAACTGCAGAAACCTGTTGGAGAAGCTTCCTCTTCTGCAGAGAACAGAGGAGATTCAAGGAAATCCACTTGACTTTTTATTGGATGTGTATCCATGACATGTTTCCCTGAAGCTGAACAAAGTCAGGTGCGCTAGAGGGAGAGAAAGAAGTGTGATAGCTGCAAGTCAGGATTTGTTCGCCCCTCTCTGCAGGCGAGCATCCTTCAGATGATTACGCTCACTAATCAAACGGTGTCTGTTTTCCCTCTTAGTGGATGGAAAGCTGATCGGGCTCGGTGGGATACTAGACAGGATGTTTCCCAGTGCCCCCCCTCCCTTTAACATATCTGTTTGCCAAGCAGTCCAGGTCCTTCTGGTATTAAAAAAAATCCAAATGAACCTTTTCAAAAATGTTCTGTTCTCTTAAAACCATCCCTTAATTAACCCAACACAGATCATCCTCTCACCCTCTACTGTTTTGCAGGCAGCAGCTGCACCTACCGGCAACTGAGAGGCACATTTTAAAAGCTGCTTCAGCCATCAAACCCAAAAAACAAAGTTAGAATAGAACAAAAATACTTTTTCATTAATGATTTTAGTGATAATCAAAACCAGACACTTCTTTGTTTTTATTTTCTAAGTAATCCTTCCATAAAATTGTTGACACAGCTTCTAAAATCCACACAAAGCAGCAGCTCTGCAGCACAGATGGCACTAAGTGCCACAGAGCGATCGGGTTTCTCCCAGCACAGCTAACAAGCGTCAACTTAACTGCTGCTTTTCCTTCATTTTCCCACTCTAATTTCGTTCTTCATCAAACTTCTCCTGTCATCCATGTTACACTCTCAATGTCAAGTGTCAAGTTCAGGGGTCAAAGGTTGAGACAGAGTTCTTTTCACACTCCCATGTCTGCCCTCTTCTTTCACAGAGCAGCGCTACAGGTGCAAGGTGTCTCGGAAATTACGCTGAGAAAAAAAAAGGTGTCCTAATTGATTCCTGTTCGTTGTCGTTGACCACCTTTTGTTTGTTTTGGACGGCGTTTCCTCAAGTCTCCATGGTGGACAAAGAGGTGATGAGTTCACCACAGCCTCTTTATGACAATAACTCCTCCTGTCACCTGCTTTCATATGGCAGGGGTGTTGGAGACTCCCGCTGACACTCTTGACATGGCTGGACTTAATGAGGACTGATGGGAACCTGTCAGTGAAGCAATGCTTTAAGCAGCTTTGTCACAGATCAGCCGCTGGAGTTTTATGCAAAACCGCCGTTCTGCTTAGAGATGACCTTCCAAAGTTCACAGGAAGTCGTCTCACAGAGAAAATGCTGGGATGCGTTAAAATGTTCAATACTGGCATGCAAATTCACAAGCTCACTTCCTCTGAATTTTACCCCAAAAGTTGAACTGCAGGATAAATATGGGATGTTTTTTTTTTTCATTCTAAGCCATTAAAGTTTAGGCTCAGAAAGCTTACGCTGCTTCTTCAATCCCTCCAGTGAATACACGAACATAAATATACAGAATGTGAAGTTAGTTCATTAAAGTAAACAGGAATGATTTGGTTTGCATGAGTAACGGTGCTGCAGAGATGCTCTGTGGCCTTGCTGAGGATGAGGGAATTGGAAGAAAATGTAATGAAATCAGCATCAGGAGGGGAAACGACCCAGTCAGTTTCCTGTGTGTTTTATGTTTTTACAGATTTCACTTTTTTATCAAGCTATTAAACAAATGAAGAGTTTGTCAAATTTAACGTTTGCTTATATAAATGATTATGACAGTGTTTAAATGTGAAACAAATCCAACAAAAGTTGGTTTAGATGGGATCCTTTGACATTAGCTGAATGGACATGGTTTATTGTTGAGCACCCGAACATAATAATAAAGTCTCTTAATTTAACATGTTCCACTCATACTCTCTAAAGCTGCCATATACATTGTAAAACTCGTCGTCGTCTTCCTCCGCTTATCCGGGTCGCGGGGGCAGCATCCCAACTAGGGAGCTCCAGACCGTCCTCTCCCCGGCCACCTCCACCAGCTCCTCCAGCAGGACCCCAAGGCGTTCCCGGACCAGATTGGAGATGTAACCTCTCCAACGTGTCCTGGGTCGACCCGGGGGCCTCCTGCCGGCAGGACATACCCGAAACACCTCCCCAGGGAGGCGTCCAGGAGGCATCCTGACCAGATGCCCAAACCACCTCAACTGACTCCTTTCGATCCGGAGGAGCAGCGGTTCTACTCCGAGTCCCTCCCGAATGTCCGAGCTCCTCACCCTATCTCTAAGGCTGAGCCCGGCCACCCTACGGAGGAAACTCTTTTCGGCCGCTTGTATCCGTGATCTCGTTCTTTCAGTCATTACCCAAAGCTCATGATCATAGGTGAGGATTGGGACGTAGATCGACCGATAAATCGAGAGCCTGGCTTTCTGGCTCAGCTCCCTCTTCACCACGACAGATCGGCTCAGCGTCCGCATCACTGCAGACGCCGAACCAATCCGCCTGTCGATCTCCCGATCCCTCCTACCCTCACTCGTGAACAAGACCCCGAGATACTTAAACTCCTCCACTTGAGGTAGGACCTCTGTGCCGACCCGAAGTTGGCAAGCCACCCTTTTCCGGTCGAGAACCATGGTGTCAGATTTGGAGGTGCTGAACATTGTAAAACTAATTGCATGAATGCTTTATAAAACCTCCCCAGTGGCCTATAAACCACAGACAGCTCTTTGTGGTGCTGCACTATATTTTCTTTCATTAGTCTCACTTTAGACACTCAAATCGAGATTCACACTGAAACAAATTTTCATTCGAGCTTTGGCTTTTAGTCAGTTTGAACCCAATTTGACATTTTAACCCTCGACGCCTCAGCAATAAGAGGGTTAAGCTGCTAGTTTTTCTGTTTTTCTTCTAAATCTTTGTCTCTCAGACAGCTCTATCTTTTAGTCATCCACAAATGAAAAGTAAACACAAGAATTTGCCTGAGAGAGAATTTTCCTGAGTCAGTGGCTATTTTAACATGTTTGTTTTATTTATTCCACAATCAGCTATCAAAACAAACAAACAAACAAACAAACAAAAATACATTTGCTGCTGACTTTTCATAATTCAAAGGAATTCCTACTTTTTTTTAATTGTTGATATTTACCATTTATATCTGTTTGCAAAAACGAAGTTTTAAAAAGTGTATTTATTTATTTAACCTTTATTTAACCAGATGAGTCGATTGAGAACTCATTCTCATTTACAACGAAGATCTGCCCTAGAGGCAAAAAAGTAATAGATACAACCATCACGAGATTTTTGAGTCATCAAATGCAGCTTAAAAACATTTTACTTACATTATAAATAGAAAAACGAAGCAGATGCAGAAGCAGAAGCTGAAACAAAGCGAATACCCCCTAGTGGCTGGTTGCAGTATAACATGTAAGTCCGGCTCCTTCTGTTTACATGTATGGATCATGTGTCTTAAAGGGGACAAAGAATGCAGTTTATCAGCAATCTAAAACACTACTTTAAATCTCTAAGAATCATAAGAAATGTCCTTTTGTCTTTCATCTGTCCCAGGAGCCCTGATACAGGCAATTCTAACCTCCCTAAATCAGCCTTGATGTGAAAAGAACTGCTTACCCCTCCCACTCAATAGTATATCGCTGCAGACCCGGAGACTGCAGATTCAGGCTTGTACTGTTTTGAGACAGCGCCCTCTAAAGGACAAACCTGTAACTGCAACTGCAGATTCATGACCAACTGCAGATTCAAGGCTGCAGACTTGGACACCGCAGATTCACGCCTGCTGCAGATTCAAACTTCTACTGTTTAACAGTTCTAGATAAAAATGTGAAGTGAAATGTGAAAAGTTTATTCGTTGTTAAAGCTTCAGTGAAGTAGCTCTCAGAATACAAATTTGATAACTCCTGAGTAACTTTTAATAATAAAAGCTTTCATCATATTTAATTGAAGTTATTTGTAGAAACAAAAACAAAAAAACTTTTTACAACTTTCCTGGTTCTCATCCACCTTGATGGACCAAAACACATATGGCTCATGAATTCAATGCAGAATGCTGTGGAACTTTGCAATGACGAATTTAATACATTTCCTTAAAGTAAAACTTCATTATTATTGGTCCTTTAGATGGTCCATTATGATTTTGGTTTTCCTCTATAAACCAGAAAACATTTAATTTGAAATACCTAATCTGTGGTGTCTATTTCTCATTTTTGTCATGAAAATAGGAAACAAAAACGACGAGACACTGGAGTAGCGTTTAATATTTCATTGAGGTAGGCCATGGTGTGTGTGAGGTGGAGGTGGGGTCTGCAGAGAAAAGAAAAATGTTAAGCACAAAGCTGAAATAAAACACTTTTCTTTAAATTGTACACTCATCAAAATGTGTGCAACAATTCAGTGTTATATTTCCATTTACAGCCCTACCTACTATTTGGTGGTACCTACCACACCTACCACTATTTGGTGGTAGGTAGGTACCAGTGGTGGTGACTGTTGGTAAGGTAGAGGTTGGTGGTGCTGGAAGGGTGGTTGTCAGAGCTGGAAAGTTACCAATGGTATCCAGCTGTTGTGGGCCACCACGTTCCTTGCACAGACGCAAATGTTTCATGGTGTCTGCTTTCCGGAGAAGTGTGGATTTGCAGTACAGACAATGGAAATGAAGGTGCTGGCGACCACCTAATCCACATCTGTGAATGGTATAACCTTAAACATATAAACATAGAAATAGAAATCAACATTTTACTTTTTTAGGTTTTTGTACATAATTATTTAACAAAATATGAAATTGCAGCAACTCTTACATCACAAACAGGCACCAGGAGAATGTTTCAAACTTTACCGTCATGAAAAACTGCCCGTTTGGGGTGACATGACAAATGTGTCGCATTTGCTGAGGGTAGTTGGTTTAAACAGGCTTGAGCTGCAAAAGGGGCAGTGGTAGTTTGTGCAGCAGGTCCTTTATCGCTCCAACGGAGTCACAGGTTGCCCTCTCTGAATTGTAATGTGAATCTTAAAAACACAGAGCATGATCAGTCAATATTCCTTTTTGCACAGAATAAAATCATTACATACAGTATTGACCATAAAGTAATGTAACGGTACACCTATAAGTCCGGTTCAGTAAAAAATCCAGCCCTGTTGGGTTAATTCTCAGTATAGTGGGGGAATAAAGTGAGAAAAAAAATGTTTTATTTTGTGTAAACAAGTACAGCTTTAATGACATTTAAATCTGAAAATTAACTTCCAAATCATTTCTATCTTAAATTAACTCTCCGTATTTCCTTCAGTTTTTCAGAATTAAGAGTTCCAGCTTATTGCATTTGTTCGTGTTCATTCATTCTTCCAATTTATTTTAGTTTTGTTTTTGGAAGAAATAACAATTTTTTGTAGTGGCTGTAGAAAACATCTTCTCACGGACAGTGGAACACAAAGAACTGCTAAATTTAGCGTCTATTTGGCGTAGTCATGGTTGCTAGGCGACAGGACATACGCCACACAAGACTGTCCAATTTCACAGCTGTTAACTTACGATATATCTTGGTCAACGAAGGACCCGGTGTCTGGTACCAACAGCTCTCCATTGACCAGAATCCTTCGATTGATGGAGCCCATAAATTTGGATACAGTGTTGCTGGCTAATTGCTAATGTGTGCAACACAGTTACAAGTCTGAGTAGGAACTCTGTACGGGAAACCAAACGTTCCGTGCCGAGCCGACAAATACCAAAACATGAATCGCCACACCCACTTTGAGCCAATATAAATGTATGTATGTGTACAAGTAAACATTATTTATAATGTAAGCATAGGATAGCGTAAAATAAACCTTTCTACAGTCTTTGAAATAAACCAACGACTTTGTTTCTTTCCCAAATTGTGGACTATTCATACCTTCATGAAAATGTTGGCCTATAAAGTTTTTTGTGAAGTCATGCACAATAAATTTAATTACACAGTTAATTTATTTAGTAAAAGGATGGATAGCACAATATAACTAAATGTGCAATTCAGACCATTGCTTTACTGTAAGCATACTTAGCTCCTAGCTTAGCCTACATGTGGTGATTAAACATCGTCAACTCCTTTTCAACTTATCACCAGAAAACGTTATTTTCCTCATCAAATGTATCTCGAGGGTTAAATTTTGTTTAGAAATATAGTTGGTAAACATACGCTGGTTTCATTAAACAACAAATTATACAAATACTGTTATCCACTTTCTATACTTACTCTCCGATCGTACTCCATCTTGGAATGCTAGCAAACAGTGGGCGGCGCTGTCTCAAAAGCAGTGCAAACCTGAATCTGTAGTCTCCGGGTCTGCAGCGATACCCTTCTCCTCCCACTTGGCCAGGACTTGAATAGGCTAATGAGCTGCTTGCTGATTGGTTGGATTAAACCAGAAGGCTTCAGACAATGGAGACTGCAGATTGGAGGAGGAAGGGCTCCACACTGACATTTTCTTGAGAGGTTTCCCAGAAAATAACTTTTTCTCAGGCATTTTTAAACTTTCAAATTTACATAAAGAGTAGGCCACACACGGTTTTGACTTTTTGGCATGCTACTTTTGACCGCCCAAGCGGTCTTTATTCACAAACAACAAGAAAATGTTGGTTAAGATTCTTTGTCCCCTTTAAAGTGCACCTCTGATAACTTTTCCTAGGTGCTGACTCATTTCTGCAGCATCTTCAGTTCATTACTTAGATTATGATTTGTAACAAATAATTATTTCATTTAAAAAACACCATGTCAGTAACAACATCTCATGGCTTCACTTTTGAAATTCTTTTCTACAATCTTTAGAAAGAACCAAAACTTGTCTTTTAACCCTTTATAGGGCCAACGTCTATATTTAGACTCTTCTACTCATATTAAAATTTGTGCCGTGTGCCTTTTTACAAACTCTTAAATTTACGGGATTTCACCGAAATAATATCAGAGATCAAGCTAGTCATGGTTTGCGCCACGGCGCCATTCCACCAATGAAGTGCGGGACAAATATTGGTGTGTCTGCAGAACCAGAAACTTGCTCGGTCTCCTCTCGTGGTCAGATATTTAAAACTAAAGATGCTAGGTTTATGAAACTCTCCCATCACAAGGTTGACTAGTTGTGCTAAATAAGAATATAAGTGTTGCAAATGTTAAACTCAATAAAGTTGGTGAAATCTTAGCATGAAACTCAAATCTGCCATATTTGAACATACGCCCCAAACAAGTAAAAGAAATTATATTTTTAGGTAAAATTTGTTGTTTATTTTTTTAGACATAATCTTAAAATTCATGGTAACAGTAAAAGCAATTATGAAATAGAATACATTTTGCAGTTTTAAACTAAGATTTATTTGGCAAATGGAGAACATTATTAGTTATTGCGCCAGCCAATCTCGCCATCAGTGATGAACAGGAAGAAGATAACATTGAGGCAGATTCTCAAATACAAATTATTCAAAATTATAATAATAATCTATATTTGATCAGAAATTGTATCTATTGTTAAATAACTTTTTTTAATCTACAATAATCTGTTTTTATCAAAATATTCTACATTGTTTAATAATTGTGATATGTTCTGTGTTTTTGAACAGTGAAATAATGTTCTAAAATTAACTAGATTATTCTAAAGTGTCTTATATTTATCTATACTATTCAAAAATAATGTTTTTTAACTTGTTCATGTGTTTTATTTTGGGTTTTCTTTTACTAGAACAGGGCCAATGTCCATATTTGATCACTTTGTTTTCTCAGATTTTCTGCATGAAAATAAATATTTTAGAAAATTGTAACTACAGAAGTATACTTCAGTTATGGCCAACAATAACAACCTGGAGTTGAAATTTAAAATGTTAAAATACTTCAGTGAGTGCCCTATAAAGGGTTGAAAGATTGCCAAGGGTGCATCAAGCAGCTCAGTGGCCTAGTGGCATCAGTGCCTATCCTGGGATGTGGATATTGAGGTTCAAATCCCGGTCGGGTCATACCAGAGTCTTTCAAAATGCCTCCCTGCTTGACGCTCAGCAGTTGAATTAGAGGTTAAACCACCAAATAGTTCCTGAGCGCAGCCGTGTCTGCAGCTCACCGTTCCACATGGGAATGGGTCAAATGTGGAGGACAAATTTCACCACACACCAATGTGTGTGACAACTGATGGGACTTTAACTTAACTTTAAGCAACAAACATGAACAAAAATATCAGATTATTTCTTTTGTGGCTGGAAAGCCGAATACTATTGCAACTCCACTGACATTGTTTCTACCCAGACCTCTTTGGGTGTTTGGAAGTGACAGAGAAAAGGCCTGTTGGACTTTTCTTCTTTCTTCTCTAACTAAGACATGTTCTTCCTGAAAAGTTCACATGCAGTTCTGTTTGTGTCAGTGTGTGCTTGAGACAGACTGAGAGCTATTTCACTTAAGCAGCAGGAGTGGGAAAACAATTGTTCCTGACTGATTTTCCCTTAACCCCTTAATGAAGCCCATGTGTACCACTGGCCTTTCAACAAGCTGCAAATCTGTGCGTGGCCCACTCCCCACTTGATTAAAGCAACAGCTACTCACCTGCTCCTCATTAGCCCGGGCCAGGAAAGGACCCAGTTTAATAAGTTAGCACCTGTATGTTCCAATTCTGCATGCCTTCTACATGTATGTAATATTTTTGTGTATTAAGCTGACAGCCATATAAATGATTGGTTGGCTTTAGCTCTGGTGAGGCTGCCCTTGTGTGCTGTGAGAGAGAGAAAGATTGATTTGTGGAAGCACATGTGGAGAAATAGCAGGGACGTGTTCTGTGCTTTGAGATAGATGAGGGACCAGGCTTGGAAACACTCATTACCCATAATCAGGGTCCCTAAAGGAAAGCAGATGGTGGCAGGAACAAATGAAAATGTGGATTTGTTCAATCTACATTTATGTACGTCCATGAATGCAATAAAACTAAAAAGAAAATAACCCAAAAATAAAGAATTAGGTCGTCAGCAAACGTTGTGTGAGTAAACAATACAGGGTTGGTGCAGTTCGGATGTATGTATCAGTAAATGTGGCGAGACATGCTGGTCATTACAGAATAAACCCACAGGGAACAGCGTGGGATCATCAGAGCGCTTCGGCCCAACCGGCGACTCCTCTGACCTCTGCCTGTTCTGAATGGAAGCATATTAACACTCCAGGCTCTCAGCAACATTTAAGCAATTTAGCAGATTTTCTGTGAGGCCACTTTTATCAGGCTTTAGTATTATTCAGAGGGGAAGGGAGGGGTGTGGAGAGAGATAGCGACTTGGTGAGGCAACATTGACATGGAGAATCTATTCCCATTTCCATACATTGGGCTTGTTGTTTTTCGTTCTCCCAGAGACCCACAGAGGAAGCACCTGTTAGCCTTTCACAATCTTCCCCTCAGCTTTCCTCTCTTCTGTTCTTTCATCCCTCCGTGACTGTAGCGTCTTACCCTCAACCCCCTAGAGTCACCCCCACAAAGCAGGTGTTCCCTGTCAAACACTGGATTGCCCTCATGGCCAAAAGAAAAGGAAACACAGCGAGAGGGAGCTGACCGTGAGGCTAAACGGGTCCACGCGGGTTGAGGGATAACATAGTAAACCTGTCCTAGTCCAGGTGTTCGATACCTTCCCTTCTTATTTACCACATGTGGATGTACAGTTGATTCTCAGCCCCGGTCTCAAAACAAATTGCTTGAGTGGAGGGTTTGTAAAAGAGATGTCTGTTCTGTTGGTGGAGGGGTTAAAGTTAATTAGAACGGGCATGTGTACTCTGGGCAAGAAGAAGAGAACATCTGCATTCAGTGGCATGGACCCATGTGTTGCAATTTTGGGTCTCATTTCCATTTGCAAGGGAGATAACTGCCCACATATGGGAGCAATAGATCGAAGAGGTCAGTGTAATTTATTTCACCGAGCAGACGGGGCAAGGAGACAATCCCTTGTGCTGTGATCTCAGTTGGCATGAGAAGAAACAAAATGGTGGAGCTCTTTAACCAGCCAGTGACGGTCCTACACCGCTTCCATGGACACCAATTATTTCTGATGAGACCAGCATGGTGGCACAACTTTCCAAGAAGGATCGTCTCTGTTCCAGTTCTGCCAGAGCCAGGAAGTGGTGTTATTTTTAAACCATTCAAATGAAACATTATTATTTTCAGGGTTTAATTAGAATAATTAATTTAACAAATACATAAAAAATATATAAATCAAACTGCAGTCGTAGAAATAATTTGGAAAATAAAGCTGAATCTACAATAAATATTATCAGGACAGCAGAAATTCATAAAAATGGAAGCTTTTGTTGTTGCAAAATGGTTTAAAAGAATGTAGAAAAGACAGTTTTTTAGTAGTTAGGAACATTTTCAGTTTCTAAATCAAATTATTTTATTAGTTTTACAAAGTTATGAACTTCTTTAAAAAACAGTGTTATTGTTTTTATGATCATTTAAATACATAGCAATTTAAAATTTCATCTTTCAGTTTTAATTTGAATAAAAAATTTGAAATGTCTCAAGCTAAAACCAAAACAAAAAAAGGCAGATTTTTTATATTTTTGAAAATAATAAAGCTGCAATAACAGCAAGAGTCTTACTTTAATGGTTACATTACAACACATGATTTTTTTATGTTCCTTTGCTGTTTGGTCCTTTTAAAAACAAACATGTCTGATGTAACACAGGTCAGAACAAACGGTGAAACGATGTAAATACCTTACTAATTGACCGACCACATAGACACAAATATACTTAGTTTTAAATTAAACATGAACAGTTTTTCAACAATAAAAAGTTTATTATCATGCTTTTCAAGTGAAAACAGTGATTGCTATAATTTCTGAACAAAAAAAAAACATTTAAATAAACAAATTAAAATGAAAACCATAAATACATAAATAAAAACATATAACATATATATATATATATATATATATATTTATATATATATATATTTATATATTAAGCCTTAATTTTGGTCTGAAAATTATGAAATCAGAAAAAATATCACCAGTAGTTATCCACCATTTTTCCACAAGAACAAACCGTCAACATGATTTTTTTCAGCAGAACTTCATCAAAACAATCTGATCTTCGTGTTTTTGTTCGCATGGCTGCACTCTTTTCTACCAGTCAGTCTAATCTCGATGCACTAAATGTGTGCAGTGGTGAAAACAGCTTAATAAGGAAAGTTAAAGCTCGAGCATGCAACTGGCATTAAGTCACCAGAGAGCAATTACGCTTTAGCTTGAAAGTTAGCGAAGGACCATGAGGAATGTCTTTCTTCGTCTATAAAGCCGGGACTTTGGAGACTAATTTAATTGAGTGTCTTTTTGTGCGTGATTATTTATGATTAAAAAGTGTTAGTGGAAAACTGGAGGAGATATCTTGAAAATGGAGAGCGTTTGATGCAAATCCTTTTCGTGCTGCTCTTGCTGATTAATTATATCCGAATGTCTAATAGCTGCCTCTGCTGGAGAGGCCTGACGAGACAAAAGCCCCCTAAAACTTTTTAAATGTTCTTTGAAATGAAGTGGATTCTTTAAAAATGGGGTAATGGGAATTCCGGGCAGGATTTCTCTTTTTCACTGCATGCTGCATTTGGACTGGATCAATCATATAAAATGTAATAATTCAAGAACAACAGCAATTCAGCTGTATTCAGTGATCCTCTGAATGATTATTAGATAAATTGTCCTCACATCTGCTCAGGCTGAGCAGTGTGGCTGTAGCTGTCCCTCACCTTCATGCCTCTTTACCAGTGCCCCCTGAAGCCCTCATTTCCTGTATTGAGTCAGTGGAGCCAAGTGTAGGACATGGTGGGGGCCCCTAGAGGGCTGGATTGGGCACTGCTAGAACCCAAAAGGCTGGTTTGAACACACCTTCATCCACCAATAAGCTAATAGCATTTATTTAATCCCAACTGTGGAGAGAAATAATGTCCCTGTAGCCTAAACAGGTGTTCCTTTATTTTTATTTATTAATAAATGTATTTATTTATTTCTTCTGTAATGTGTGAAAGTTGAAACAAGTTCATGGGGATTCAGCTGTTAGAACATTTTCACCTAGAAGACCGAGACACCTCCATGATGGTTTGGGGGAGAGAGAGAGAGAGAGAGAGAGAGAGAGAGAGAGAGAGAGAGAGAGAGAGAGAGACAGCGAGCTCATTAAGAGCACCCGTGTGTGTTTAACAGATACCAAGGGCTCACTTTCCTCCAATAATAACATCATTAATGAGGATTTGCGTGTGTGAGGGCGTTGGGCTGGCCTTAGTAATGAATCATGACACACATCAGTCTTTTATTATTGATCACATCTCCAACACTAATCTCACCCACGTGGACACAGAGGAAACAGGAGACCAGTCAATGGGCCAGAAAATGTGGGACAACTCTGAGAGGTGTTGCAAAACAATTTCCAAACAAAGGAGAACAAACTGCAACTAAATTGAGACGTGATAAAGACACATTAAAATTAAAATTAGAGCTGTGTGCCATGTGAACCAATTCAGTATTTTATCATTATTTCCAGCTGACCTCTGACAGTCACATCTGAGGGAGACACAAGTAACTACCTGCTTATTATTTCCTCGCTTAAATGGTAGAAGCCTGTATTTGTATAGTGCCTTCTTATGGTTCTGGTTTTATTTTGTTTTATTTTGATTTATTCACTATATTTGTACTTCTACTGTACCATGTTCAGCACCTTGGGCTTCCTGACAGGGTTGCGGAAGGCGCTTTATAAATAAAGCTTTGATTGATTGATTGGTTCTACAACCCTCCAAGGCGCTTCACAATCAGTCATTCGCCCATTCACAGCTACAATGTAACCACAGCTGCCCTGAGGTTGAGGCAAGGCCTGCCAAACACAGGCACCGCCGGTCCCTCCGAACACCACCAGCAGGCAAGGTGGGTTAAGTGTCTTGCCCAAGGACACAACAGCAGCATTTTCCGGTTAGAGCCGGGATCGAACCTGAAACCTTCTGATTACTGGACGATCCGCTCTACCTCCTGAGCTACTGATGTCCCTAAATGTGATAATGTCCCCTTAATGAATCATAACTGCTTGTAGAGATGGGGAATTGTGGCATCAAGAAGTCATCTCCATGCTGTTTTTCTTCAGTTCAGCAACAAAACCAGGTGATTTCAATCAGCACAGCGAACAAACCTGGTTCAGTTGCCGAGCAGAACAAAATCGCAGCATGGAGTTGACTTGTTGATGCCACAATAACCATCTCTGCTGCTTGGCATGTAAAGTTTACTTGCCTAAGTAAAGACATTATTCTGACTTTAAGAAGTAAGTGGCTTGTTTGGCATTTTCCAGTCTGGCTCTTTTATGATTTGTTTTCAACAATGGCATCCTCCTTGGTTGTCCCCCACTTTGGCTCAAACAAAGACGGATGGTGCGATCTGACACGAATGTTCATTCAGCTTAAAGTTCACCTTGTATCTCTTTAGAAGTTTTTCTGGGCTCCATTTGGATTATTCGTCTCTTTGATTTGTCATCAATTTCCCTCCACACGGCCACGTCCATGGAGGTTAGACCCATGGATCTGAAATTTCTGACTAATACATGCAACTGTGGTCACAGGAACATCTTGCTGCTTGGCGATGGTCTTAAAGCCTTTACCTTTAACATGCTTGCCTGTAATTTTCTTTCTAATCTCCTGAGACAACTCTTTCCTTCACTTCCTCTGGTCCATGTTGAGTATGGTACACACCATGTCACCAAACAACACAGTAACTATCTGGAGCCAATGAAATATAGCCCCACTGACTGATTACAAGACAGCTGTGATGCTAATTATTGGACACACCTTCAATCAACATGTACCTTTGGTTACATTATTTTCAGTTTTTTTCTAGAAGTACTGTACCATCATTTTTGTCCTGGCTTGTTCCATAAGTTTATTTTTTAAATAATTCCATTGAAGCATGGTTGAAAACCAATGTCTGACTTTCTCTGGTTAAATTTCATAGAATTGTTGTTTATTAGTGTTAGGTATTTTTAATTGTTCATATTGTTGTGAAATCTTTTCCTTTGTCTATGTGAAGAGTTCATTCACCTTTGCTGCTTAAATGTGGTTAGGAAAAACCCTGACCTAGTTATTTGTTTTCACGTTTGGGTGTTTTAGGAAACTCCTTTCTGCTTTAGGCATTTTGATCCCGTATCTGAAGTTTTCCTGTGCATTCTAAGACCAAGATGTTATTCCAAACTGGTCAGGCAGGGGTTGCACGCTAATGGTATTTGTGGGTGTGAACATTTTGGATTCAATAAAAACCCCTCCATGAGCTCCCGGCTCCTTTGTGAGAGGAAAATGGCTTCCGTGTTGTATGGTCTGATTCTCTCACCCTCTACAGAGTTTACACTTTGCAGAGTTTGTCTGTTTAATAGGTTTGTTACAGATTACTATATTAAGAATCTAATCCCTCTGTGTGTGTGTTCTGACTTCCTTTAAGGTAATATAAGTTTAAGGTATTATAAGAACAATATTATAAATTAAAATACGCAACATAATAGTGAATAATGCTAAAGTAAATTACCGAACATAGATTAAAATTACCTATCAATTAGTACTTTTGCCAAATTCAAGTTATTTCATTGACCATTGTGGGTTTTTATGTCAATGACCAGAAATTACCAACATCTGTAATTTTTACATATTTGCAGTTTATTTAGGTGTTGCAGCAGATTTTTAGTAAATAAGGTTCATATATGATATAATATTTTAAAATCTGCTTATTCAAGAGTTTCAAAAAAAGATTTAATTGCGTGAACATGGGATTTTTTGTTGTTGTTTTATGGAAAAAAATCTTTCTGAAGTATTTCTCTTATCTGATGGCACCATCTAGTGGCTGACAAGCATATCACACAACAACACGTTCTCACTCCCAGCACATCAAAAACAATCGCTTGGTCAGCCACCCTCCACGTCAGACCCCTGACGCCAAAAGTGCCCTTTTTTGTTACTTATGTGTGAAAAGGGGGATTTCCCTTTTCTAACTGCGGATCCCAATTCTGCTCGGCAACTGAACCAGGTTTGTTCGCTGTGCTGATAAAATGTCTTGAAACAGCCCTGGCTGTGTGATTGAATTTTGAAGGTGATCTGAACTGTGTCAGATGTATAATTATTACATGTGTATAACTTATTGCTTTATACAGGTAAATACGTGTAGTGGAGATAAATCCACCTACATTTTACTTTTGTTTTGTTTTATTGTTTTTATTTAACTATTTTCCTGTCCTGTCTGTCTCTCATCTTCCTGCATCTCCTCTTAATTCTCCAGAAAAACTGCTGCCTGGATTCTTACTTTTTCACCTCATCAGTTAGTTTTGAGTAGATCAAAGGGATCTCCTGACCGTAAATCGGAGAGCGTGTTTCGATGCTGCGTCAGTGAGGTGAAATCACCGCAGCACAGGTGATGAGCTCCACAGTAGCAGAGCACTTCAGGCACAAATAAGACAGAAAATAGAGAACATGTGCGGACATGAACGATCTTGTGCTAATTATAGTTTTTTGGTTGCGCCACTTTGAGAATGGACCGTGCGCTGGAAGCAGCTGCCTGGAGTGCTGCGCAACAACGCGCTGTGCCGCTCCCTGTGCTCTCTGCTCAAAAGAGTCCATAAATGATGTAATTTAGGTAGAAACCTTTTTCCGGCTCCCCTGGATGTGTATGATATCCAGCTCAAACATAATTTGATCCCTACTCCTGGATGAAAAGCCGGACATTTTCATCAATACAAGAACCCCCAGTCCGGACGCCCAGGACAGAGAGTGAAAAGTGGACATGTCCGGGGAAAACAGGACGTACGGTCACCATAGTCCTCATAAAGCGGGAAATTACAGATACAGTATTTTGCTCGTGCCCTTGCTGCCCTGGGCCCTTTAGAGTTCGTGGGCCCTGGGCAATCGCCCAGTTGCCCATATGGTTAATCCGGCCTTGCCTCTCCCTCATCTTAACCTTAACCCTCTTGCTAACTAAAAGGTTACTCTCACTGTGATCAAGCGTCTGTTTCCCGTGCATTCTGACTTCGACAGTCAGAGTCTGACTGTGAATTTTCGTATTTGCCGCCCAAGGGGAACGTTAGAACATACCATCTGGCGAGGGGGAGGTTACAAATATCTTCTGCTTTTAACGTCCAACTTGGTGGTTGAAACCTCCCCCTCGCGTTGGCTCGGTCCAAACCCGACCAATGACGAGGTGGCTCCCACCGTTCACTTCATAGAGCCGGCTTTTAGAGCGACCGACGCATCACTAACGTGTTCGCTAGCAAGATGGTTAAGGTTAGGATAGGGGTGAGGGGAAGGTTAAATAAGAGGATAAGGTTAGGGTGAGGTACAATGAGCTGGTTTGGTGCCATGGCTGTGGACATCCCATCACGTCAAGTTTTACACTGCATTGGGATCTGCAGTCAGAAAAGGGAAAAAACCCTTTTCGCACATAAGTAACGAAAAAGGGCACTTTTGGCATCAGGGGTCTGAGGCGGAGGGTGGCTCACCAAGCGTTTGTTTTTGACGCGCTGGGAGTGAGAATGTGTTGCACACAAATAGTCAGTCGATGCGTTTTTTTAAGATGGCGACTTCACATTTCTTGTATCTGAATGTGCTTCTGTAGACGACAAACAGAGCTAAAACACATTGTTTTCTAAGTATTTTTCTCATGTCATGTTGTGTTCTCATATATTTATATTTTAAACACTTACTTGTCTGTGAAAGTTCATCAACTCTGCATCAGCCTAGGTACTTCCTTAAATTTGAAGCAGAAAATCAGTAGTCTAACACTATTGGTTAGTTCTGGTCGGCGCTCAGTTTTCTATTGCATGGAGCTCTGCGGGGTAGGGGGTGTTTTTTGCACACACAAAAAAAAAAAACGTATTGTTTACATTATATCACAGTAAGACAACCACTTCTACAGATTTCTGAAAAGTCGTACATAATTTCTGAAAGGGTAAAACTCCAGAAAGATGCTGCAATAAAGCTTGCAATGTGTTGTTTTCTTCTTTCTTTCTTTCTTCAGGCATATTTCTTATTCAGATTTTACAAAGAAAGAACATGCTGTAGTGTAAAATTTGTTATAAATAAATAAATAAATAAATAAATATATACCATGAACAAATGGTGGGTTGACCTTTAAGCAACACTTTTTTAATGTGTGTGATTTGGGATTTTATTTTTATTGCAGCCACCCCCCATCCTAACTCTGTAGAATATAGAATACAGTTTAAAGTTTTAGTCCTGACCTAGAGAGCTCTTAACAACCAGGCTCCAAGCTACTGTACCTATCTGAGCTTTTATCCCCACACTTCACCTCTCGGAACCTTAGATCCACATCTGAAAACCTCCTGGCTGTTCCTCGAACCAGACTGAAAACCAAAGGGGACAGGGCCTTTCAGACTATTGCACCCAGACTTTGGAACAGTCTCCCTTCAAATCTCCGTCTCTCTAACACTGTAGAGGTCTTTAAAATCATCTAAAAACTCACCTTTTCATCCAGGCGTTCCCTCCCTAAATGTTCTAAAAGATGGCTTTGTTTGGGTTCACACCTTCACTTTGTTTATACTCATGATTTAATTTTCTATGTTTATCATTGCTATTGTTTTTCTGATGTTTTTATTGGTTAGAGGTATTTGCCCTGATCTTTATCATGTTGTACAGCGCTTTGTGATTTATATCTGTGAAAGGCGCTATATAAACTTTTACTTACTTACTTACTTACTTACTAACAAGTATCTCTGCCATGTTTATGTTCATATGAATCAGATACTTTTACTATAACTCACTATGAACCATGACGACAAAACTAAGATTCTGAGTGATGAAAGATAAGAAAAACTGAGCAAAAAAGAAAACAAGAGCAGAAATGTGATTTATGACCGGTTTTCCCATTAAACGTGTTACGTGCACAATGACAACACTCTGGTTTATTGCAAAATACCTGCCTCCTCTACAATAAAGAAGTTTTCCATTTTCCTCTCCGCTGATGTGCTGCGGGGAACGAATCATTATTACGGAACAATAATAACATCTACATGTAAAAATAGGACAGATGCAGCTCGTTGTTGTAGGAGGAGGAGGAGAATGTGTGCCGAGTTTGGAGAGGTTTGGTTTTTAATCGATTCCAGGGTTGTCACATCACAGAGCTTCCTCCTGTGTGTCCATCAAAAGGAAAGTTTTTTTTTTATCAGTGAAGTTATTTCACAGAGTTCTGGACAAAAAATGGGGAAAATGGTTTAACAGCTCGCTAAATCAAGGTATAGCCACACATGATCCCAATTTCAGAATGCAAATGGGAAACACGTGTGCTTTGATGCTATTGGTCCTTTTTATTACTCATTTGCTTAGTCAGTCTTGCAGGATTCTGGGAGGCTTTCGCTTTCCATTAGGATGCTGATCTGACTGGAAACATAACATTTTGGATACTTGGTTTTGCATTGTGTTAAAACCATTAGATAGCTGATGCTGATGTGTGTTGATGCTCTGATGGTCAAGGCAAAGGTGCCAGGAGTGTGATACAACAGCAGCAGAAAGACTTTTGTGTGAACTAAATCACAACTCTAAAAACGTCAAAATAACAAACCAACAACAACAAACAAATCTCTACAAGTGAGGTCTGTGTGTGTGTGTGTGTGTGTGTGTGTCTGTCCTATACTTTAAATTTTCCACATTCTGCATGGTTATTTTGTTTAGCCCCAGGCCACAAGGCTCCAACATCCAGAAAACACTGTCTGAATGTGACTTGTGCAAAAACAATAATATGCTCTAAAATGCATCATGTGGCTTAACAATCATTAAACACTCATGTTAGTATGAAACAATTATGTGATTTTAGTGTAAGACAAATACAAATGAAGCCTCTGGTGTCGGACACCTTCTGCTTGGTAATTTGAGTAAATTTGTATCTCATAGGCATCCATTCAAAGTGGCAGCACGATCAGAACCAATAAGAGCATGTTGATTGGTCCTCTTTGGGTTGGATTTATTTTAATTCACTAATCCTGTAATGGTGGAGCCGTGGACCCCCGGCTCTGGGACTGCTTACTGCAGGACTGACATCGCCCAGCTACTCTCACATCGCCTCAGATGAAACCTCACTTAGCCACTAAGCGGTATTTGACTCCTTAAGCTCTGGAGGACTGAGGTTAGGGGATGGTGGGGGTTGCAGCGAGCAGAGGAACATGCAAAGGCTGTTGTTTGGCGTTTTTATGCTGGTGTCGAGGCCTGGGACGAAGGAGGAGTGGTGTCACAGACACCCGAACAGACAAAACATTCACCCAACGAGTACAGCGCTGCACTAATGGGGAAATGATTTATGAACTATTTGCAGTGCACCTGAAAATACCTTCAGTGAAATTATGTTTGGCAACCAGAACTGCTTTGAAGGCAATGGAGTGGCAATAAAAATTAGGCCTTCATTAGCGGGCTGAGCTTTTCAAACTGAGTCTCGGCGGGTCAGGGGCATTCAGGCAGCGCTCCACTTCCCTTAACTCTGAAACACATGGAAGCAATTTACCCAATTCTCTGCTGTTTTTATTTTTTTTACTTTAATTTTTCCCTTTAGTTTTTTTCTCACCGCACTGCACTCCTTTTATGTTGCATTTAGGAAATTAACACTAACCGACAAATTACTTTGTAAATAAAAAGGCAGAGTTTAAGAATGTTGAAACCAGCCTAAGGGCCAGTGTTCTCCCAGCAAAACAAAGAAATCCTTGATAACCAGTTAAATTTATCATCCAAAGAGCCTTACTCTCCCCCTTTTTTGTTATGTATGCACCATTTCTCAAAAGAAATGAATGTTGTACATTTATCTCCCTTGTGTGCCGTTTTGTGCTGCATGTCCACTTAGAAAAGGGTGCACTTAAGAAAAAAAAAGATCATATAAAAGATCTGAGGGTCATTTGAAAAGTGCTTTATGGTTTGGTCAAGCACAAATCTCATTCACAAAATAATATCAAGGCAGCCGATTTAAGTGTAATCTGCTGAAAAACCAGACGCTCTAAAGTGCAGAAGACCGTAATCTTCAGAGATGTGAGCTAATTACTTAATCGCTTACATTTGTAAATCTTATTATTGTAAAAAGAAATTGCTGCAGTGATTAAATGACTGATATTTATCTCCTAATAGCGCTGATTTGAAGGTGATGCTAATCTGTCATTCTGAAAGCCTGATTTTGTGGGCATCCATCTCACTAAACAATAAACACTTAATATGAAAGAGATGTTTGGTGTACTGGGGGGGAACAGACGGCCCGCTTTCGACTGGAATGTGCAAGATTCTGGTCTGCTCAGCTGCACAACTAAATGACTGGAACCGCAAACTGTTGACTTATTGAATTGTGTTATTCTGGCCCATTAACCTGTTGTCCCACACAGAGGACACATAAGTTAGGAATGAGAACTAAAGAGAATTATTTATTACTCCTTTAGGTTTTGTTTTCTACAACAGAAGCTGATTCAAACATCTAGTCACGGCTTTTTAAAATGCAAACTCCGTATTTATCATGAATGCATGACTAGAAGTGGGTTATGGTGACGAAAACACACAAATTGCTTGAAAAACCTTTCCTAAACGTGTTTTTTTTTCACTTTGCCCTAATTTACGCATGTTTGCACACCTTTCCCTGAATGCTTAGAATTTTTTTAAACTGTTGTGGTGTGTGAAGCAAAATCTCCAGTGCTTCCTGCAGAAGTAGCCATAAATTATGCATCAGGAATATGTATATGTATTGACTTTAATAAAAAGCTATTTCCAACAAACCAGCTTTTGTACCTGCACTGGAATCACCAGGGTGCTTCCAAACACAAGACGCTCATCCTTGTTCGCGTACTAACATGCTCCGCCACTGACTTTCAGTTGGGAAAAAAAAACAATAAAAAAGCATAATTAAAACAAGTGAAAAAAGTCTTCTTTGCATTTTTTCACAGCTGGATTTGGCACTGTTGCATGGATTTGTGGGAATCATTGATGGGTGTAACTGCAAAAGAGAAAGTGCTGCTTTGTTAGACTCCAAAACCCTAACAAAACCAGTCTGTCAGATAACAGTAGCGCTGTGAAAAGAAGTAAAAGCTTTAATGACCCCTTCCTGGTCATATTCCCCTCTTTGTCTATCTCTGTCTTCTGAACCTAAATGAAGTTTACTGTGCAGTGCCTGTCATTTGTCTACCTCTTCCAGTTTTCAACCAATTGGCCTCCAGTGCTTTGAGTCTGTGAATGCTAACATGTCTTACCTTGCCCTGGGCGAGAAAGAAGAGTATACTTGGGTGTTAGGCCATTCTGCTTCCCCAGTCTCTCTGGAAAACTCAGACAAACACTTTCACACACACACACACACACACACACACACACACACACACACACACACACACACACACACACACACACACACACACACACACACACACACACACACACACACACACACACTGGCTGTCAGGCTGAGGTCTCACTGGCACCAGTTGTCAAAACAGGATAACTGCTTGTCCTTTCCATATGTGTGCTGGCCATGTGGTGCCCTTGCTGGTGAGATAGAGGCTAAAATGGCTGTTGACACAAGAAGACAGCAAACTCACCGCTCTGACTTGGACTCCCAGTCCCTCATGCCATTAAACCACACAATCAACATTCCACATGCTGGTGTAGTCAAAAGGACAGGGTGGGAGGTGGGGGGTCAGTATGCTGTCTGAGCGGTAAAAAAACCCCACAAAGAACATGTCATCAAACAGAAACGCTTAGGTGCACACGCCGAAAGATGGTTGCTAAACAGAGGGGCAGGGCACTGTTAAGATGGCACCGGGGACAGGCCCTCAACAGCTGCATGAGCGTGCTGAAGGCTGCAGAGGATGGCAACTGGAGGGCAGTGTGAGGGAACTATGAGAGACTAACAGCAACAAGAAGAGGGGAGTCATCACCAGTCTAAGCATGTGCTGATTGAGCCTGGCTCTTTTTAACCAGTGGGCCTTTGGAGACCTGGTAGTTGGCAGTAGGGTGGGAGGGGGGGTCACTAGAGTACCAGAGGAGACACGGCACTTCAAAAAGCCCCTCCGTTCTTTATCGAGCAACTGCGTGTTACGTGGAATGCGTCGCGCTGAGACTCACTTAGCCGTGGTGGGATTGCGCTTTGATTGAGCTAACAGCTGGGATATGACATCAGCCAGAGTGTTGGCCATGTTTTTACTCACTGGAGCAATTCTGCTCTTAAAAGGCTCCATCGGTGCCACTCTGGTGAGTTGCAGAGCTGCTTTTCATCTCTTTGGCTATGCAGTCCACCAGCTGGTCGAAGTGGGAAAGGGAAGCATGAAGCTCATGAGTGCCTTGCTGTCTTTGTACCCGTGAGAGGTGCACAAGAGGAATGGGAGCAGTTGGAAACATAAAACGTGCTTTCAAACATAGATTTTTTATAAATCAAAAACTTCTTAAGACATTTATTTTTCAATTTATGTACACTTGTAAGTGAAACCGAATGGCATCTATCTTTCTACTCCATCACAAAAAATGTCTTTCATATGTTTTGGCAACAAACTCCAAAACTTGGGTTTGACCTCTGCGCAGGTACTCCAGGATGAATTTTCATGAGCACTGCCTGGCCTTTGGAGCATTTTGGATTCAGCCTCCAGTCACAGTTTCCAACAGGGGCCTCTTAAAACTACTAAACTCAACCTACTCAGAATACACACTGTCATTTAGCTCTTGAATATTCGCAATAAAAAAAAGAAACAATCTCTTCACTCTGTCTTCTGTCCAAGTATCTTTCCACTGTGACACCAGGGGACCAATTGAGATAGAAATCTATTTGCTCTGCTCTGTATACGAGTCGATGCTGAACAAAAAGCACACGTTGCCTGGAGTGAGTAAATCACCAGGGTGGAAGAGTGATGAAGAAAAAAATATATAACAGGCAAAACGCTGCTACAAAGCTGCTTATCACGTTTAGCATGAGCTTATTAGGACTCGTGCCTCTGTGCGTTGGCTGCTGAGGGATTGAGCCGAGTTATTTGAACTGGTTCAGACTGCTGGTGAGTCTGGGGTATTCTGATGAAATGCAGTGACACAATCAAACTCACAAAGAGGGTCTGCTACTTGTTTGTTATCTGGGTAAAAGGGACAGAAAGAAAAAAGAACACACACACACACACACACACACCTAGGAAAGAGCTAGGATCTGATGCACAGCAACTCCGATCAAACTGGGAGTTTTACAGAAGCTTCTGATGAGGTTCACACTCAGGTGGACTTTTACACTCATTAATTCTGAGAAAAGGGACATTTGTGGCTCTAAAAATTCACTTTTTTATGCTGGCAGTTGACACGATCAATGTAAAATAGATTGCTGCTCTATCATAGCTTGGCCAGTAAGGATGCAGAGGGATGTGGCAGAACACAAAATTGGCAAAGGTTTGTTGAAAAGCAATTTTTTTCTTGTCATTATTGCGTTTTTGTCTTGGTGATTATTTCTATCATTTTCCAGTGTAGCGTCATGAATGTCCTGTTTTTGACCTAAAGGTCACGATTTGCTGCGTCTGCTCGAGCAGAGACATAAAGTCTCTGATACAGGCCCAATCTACATGAGATAGTGGCCAAGGTCTTTCATGCACTCTGCTCTTCTAAACTGCTTCACCTCTGTTACAGCTCAAGACGAAGACGAAGAACTCTCTTGATGAACACATAATCACACAACGTTCGTTATTGCCAATAATAATGTGAGCCCAATGTTCAATCAATCTGTGAAATGACAATGTTATTACTTGATATTATAATCCTGTTATCAGTAGTATTTTACAAGTAATTATAATCTTGGACATTTGCACTAGACACGTGATGACACAGAGTAATGCTAAAGTCACACGACACATTGCCTTTTGTCTGATCCAATCAGAACCTTCGTTTCTGGTGCAAGGCGTGGTTTTCTGTGGTGTTCGTATAAACCGTCTTGCATGTCAAATTCTGATTTGCCAGTAAACCAAAATATGACAATTATAAAAACTATCCCACGCCACCTTTTCTTTAGTTCAAAGCGTTCAAGAGAAGTCTCGCACAGGCCATCCGGACTTCCTCTTCAGCCATAAAGAACCTCAGACAAGCTGGATAAAATCTGTTGCAAGTTACACCTGACCGCAACGGTTCCTTCAGAATAAAAGCTGAACCTCACGACCCCTTCAGGGTCTCGGAGATGCCAATGATAACCTGTCGTGACCTGGAAGCATTCCAAGACTAGTTTGGTCGGCACCGCTGCTTTTCTATCGGCTTCGGTACCAAGGAGGGTCCAAGAGGACCTCGACATTCTGGATCTAACGGAGGCTTCCCCTGGGTACGTAGACCGACAGATGGCGTCTCATGTGTGTTATAAATCTCCTACTAAAGTTTAGAGCGAAACATTCACTCCCACTCAGAACTAAATGCTTCTCTGGATCCACTGGTTCTGATAACAACATTCCACACACACACCATCATCTCACGTCTCACTCCACCTTAGTTTCATCAGTCCACCGAGTGTTTAAAGTTAGTCTTGTTAAATTGCGTAGAAATAAATTTCTTAACTATTATAAACCTGACTCTCTCTCTTTCCTCTGAGTTAATACGAAGTGTCACTTAATCCCTGCAATAAAAAGTTCTGATCTGGTTAAAATATTCAAAGATCCAACAGATTGATATTTCATATTTCTATGGAATCTCCCATTTTATGGTTCATAAGTAAGATGTAAACCACCCATCGTTACACCAGCCAGAAGTTGTCTTTGCAACCACCTTTTATCCACAATGATTCAGGAAAGATCCATGTTCAGATTTTGGATGAACCAATGTTTAATCGCAAAGACTTTGTAGGAAAATCTCAAAAACCAAATAAAACAGTTTAGGCTCAGACAGAAGTTGACCTTTCTGTAATCTGAACTTGATGGTTAAGAGAAGACAGTAGCTCGGGCTTTTATTGAGTGGCCTAGAAAGAGTCCAATTTGTGGTAAGGATGGCAAGGATGTACAGTAATGGCTCCAAAGATAATCTTATCAGACAATCCATCCATGAGGATGAGATCTGCCCAGAGTTCTTTAAGGCTCTGGATGTTTTAGAGCTGTATTGGTTGACATGACTCTGCAGTATCGCGTGGACATCAGGGGCAGTTCTACTGAATTGGCAGACCAGGGAGGAGCTCCCCTTATTTAAAAAAGGGATTGCAGGATGTGTTCCGAATACAGGGGGATCTCACTCCTGAGCCTCACTGGCAAGGTCTATTCAAGCGTTCTGGAGAGAAGGGATTGTCGAACCTTGGATTCAGGAGAAACAATGTGGTTTTGCCCTGGCTGTGGAACACTGGACCAGCTCTATACCTTTAGAGGGGTCCTGGAGGGTACATGCGAGTTCCCCCAACCAATCTACATGTGTTTTGTGGATTCAGAGAATGCTTATGACTGCGTCTTTCGGGGAGCCCTGTTGGGGGTACTCTAGGAGTATGGGGTACCAGGCCCTCTGATACAAGCTGGTCCCTATATGACCGGTGCCAGAGCTTGGTCCGTAGTAAGTAAGCAAGTAAGTAAATTTTATTTATATAGCACTTATCACAGACATAGAATCACAAAGTGCTTCATATAGATCAAAACAAAATAAAACAAAGTCATAAAATCATAAACAGATTAACAACATAAAACTAAAATGCTCTCAAAACCGAATTAGATTAACATCAGAAAAAATAAAGTCATAAAATTATAAAATTTCATAAACAGATGAAAGATGAAAAATTTGAGTTAAAAATAAGAAAATGAAAGGTTTAGGTAAAAACAGCTTTACATAAAAGGGCCTTTAGCTTTCTTTTAGAAAGTGTCCAGACTGCCAATGCAGTGCCAATGCCAATAAGGATAAAGGAAGATCATACCAGAGTCGGGGTGCAACAGTCTGGAAGGAGCGATCACCTCGACTTTTACATCTAGTATTTGGAACTTCTAGAAGGTTGTGGTGTGTGGACCTGAGGGCTCGGGTTGGAGCATAAGGCTTTAACAGTTCAGTAATATGGGGAGGAGCTTGACCATGTAGAGCATTGAAAGTTATAGTCAGGATTCTAAAATGAACTCTAAAGTTAACGGGTAACCAGTGCAGAGACATCAGAATAGGAGTGATGTGTGCTCTTCTGTTTGCTCCAGTTAGGAGCCTCGCTACAGAGTTCTGGACCAACTGAAGGCGGTCAAGGGCTTCTTTGTTAAAACATGTGAAGAATGTGTTACAGTAATCTAGACGGGAGGAGATGAAGGCATGGATGACCATTTCAAGTTCATGTTTTGACACCAACCTTCACAGTTTGGAGATATTTCTTAAATGATAAAAACAGTTTCGGACCAATGTTCTTGAGTGACCTTCAAGAGACATTGATTGGTCAAAAATAACACCCAAATTCCTTCAGTTTGTCTTGACGGCAGAGGATAAATGACCAAGTTTTAAACTAATCAGGGGAACCTTTAAGGTGCAACTCCAAAGAAGATGTTACAGCACCTGCAATGAGAGAAACCATGCACCCATCAGACAAACTAATTTTGCTGCAACCAGTTGATTGGCTGCTTCGGATGCCCATGCCCACGTCCCCCTGTCACCACTGGTCTGACTTTGTGTAGCCTGTAATTGATTGAGTGGCTGGTTAGTCTATGTGGCTTCTCTTCTTCTGTTCATTTTGGCCAGTCCATCACTTTTTCTTTTGACATTTTTCTGTTGTGGTGTGTGTGTGTGTGTGTGTGAGAGAGAGTGGGTTGTTTCTCTCTCCCTCCCTCCATTTTACAGGTTTTATAAGAGGACAGGAGCTGAAGAGTTCAGCAGTCCTTGTGAGTTCTTTGGAGGAACTCTTTTGAGGGGGGAGGTGTTACAGCTCCTGCAATGAGAGAAACCATGCACCCATCTGACAAACAAATTTAGCTGTGCCAGTTCAACCAACCGATTGGCTGCTTTGGATGTCCATGCCCATGACCCTCTGTCACCATTGGTCTGTCTTTGTGTAGCCTGTAATTGATTGAGTGGCTGCACCTGTGGGTGCAGTATAAAAAGCTGTTTGCTCTGCTGCAACTCCCAAGAAGATGAGACTGATCAGAGAGATCTCCTTGATAGTTCCTGCCTGTGTGGCAGTTGCTGAGGCTGATTTTAAAGTGCAAAATACACTTATCTCCCACAATGTGTCTAAACCTCCTCCTTATGGTTCGATCCCACGAGCCGAGTCGTAACAGTCCGTAGTGCCGGCAGTAAGTCGAGCTTGTTTCTGGTGAGAAATGGACTCCACCAAGGCTGCCCTTTGTCAATGAATATGTTCATAATGTTTATGGACAGGATTTTGAGATGCAGCCAAGGTGTTGAGGGGATCCGTTTGGTGGCCTAACCCCTTCTTTCCGCCGGAGCCGTCAGCAGCACGTTACTGCAGCAGCACGTCTTGCTCGCGTATGCTGCTGCTTGGCCCTTCCCACGAGACGAGAAGCAGCAGGGGAGCAGCTGTCACCGACAGAGCATGAAGTCACACGAGTGACTTCGTCAGTAAACACAACAACAAGCAGGAGAAAACTACAACATGGCTCCAAAATGTTTGTGTTTTTTGTTCTGTCCATTTTATAATCGCCAATACGGACCAGAAAAACAAAGGAGACCGCTAGCTAGGTGATAACTTCTCACGGGGCCGCACAGTTAGTAACTTTTTTTAAGTAAAGCAAGTAAAGTTTTTAAAGTAAGGCAGTACGTTTCTTTATTCTGAAAATCTCTGGAAGCTTCGCGTCTGATTTCCTGTCTTTCCTTCCCCAAAAATGTCGAACTTGACCCATTTCAGAGGCGTAGCGCGTAGAAAATAGAACCGGCGCGTAAGGGCCACGACATGCTGCTCCTGAGACGCGGCCGACTCGCGCTGCTGACGGCTCTAGTGGAAAAGGTTCTGTTGACCAAAGCGGTTCCTATTAGCAGCTATGACGTGCTGCTGCAGTAACGTGCTGCTGACGGCTCCGGTGGAAAGAAGGGGTGAGGATCATATCTCGATGTGGTCCTGTTGGTTTCATCAAACAGTGGCCTTTGGCTCTCTCTGGAGCAGATAGCAGTGTGAAGCAGCTGGGATGAGAATCGGCTCCTCTAAATCTGAGACCATGGTCTTGAATCAGAAAAGGGTAGAATGCCTTCTCCATGTCAAGGATGAGGTCCTGCATCAAGTGGAGGAGTTTAAGTATCTCATAGTCTTGTGCATGAGTGACAAAATGGAGGCGGATTGTTGCTGTGTCTGTAGTAATACGGACGTTGTATCGGTCTGTTGTGGTGCAGAGAGAGCTGAGCCGGAAGGTGAAGCTGTCGCTTTACTGGTCAACTGACGTTCCTACCCTCAACTATGGTCATGAGTTTGTGTAATGACAGACAGAAGGAAATTGTGGATACAAGTGGCTGAAATGAGTTTTCTCCACAGGGTGTCTGGGCTTTCCCTTGGAGATAGGGTGAGAAGTTCTCTGGTGAGATTTTTCAGGCACGTCCAACCGGGAGGAGGCCCAAAAGATGAACTAGGACAAGCTGGAGGGACTATGTTTCTCAATTGGCCAGGGAACGCCTTGGGATTCCCCCAGAGGAGCTGGCCCAAGTGGCTGGGGAGAGGGAAGTCTGGGCCTCCGTGCATAGGCTGCTGCCCCCATGACCTGACCCCGGATGAACAAAGGAAAAATGATGGATTGATGGGTTATTCTACCATGTGTTGTGTTATGAGCGCTCTGATCCTTAAGACTGCTCCAATCATAAATCTGGGCTTTTAAACATGTAGATTTTCTTGGTTTGATTTTCGGGGACAAACAAATGTGCCGCCTGTTGAATGTGACATGTTGCCAATCAGAAAGCGAGGAAATTGAAGCATGCAGCAAGCTCCTCCACCACCATGCTTGTTTACTTCAAAGTCACCTTTGATCTTGCAAGATTTCCCGTCTGACCATGAAATGTCCATGAATAAATGTGATTCGTCTGTAGTATGTAGTATTTGCAGAATTGCTCTACACCTCACACTGTAAGACCAAAACTAGTACACCTGTGATTTGTTTATCATCGCATGTGGTCCCTTCTGCTTTGAAAAGGGTCCAACAAAATAATCCCACGGGAACTAGGCTTTAATCTGAAAGAAGTTGTTTGAAATTCTCATTGAGCCATACAAAAAGTGTTTTGGTAACAATAGACGTTCCTAGGATTTCAATAGTCCTCCAAGAATGGCGCACTCTAAATTAACTATTTTAGTCAAGTTTTACTAACTAATTAAAAGCGCAATACAAAATACTCTACACCCATTGGTATCTGTGCTGCACATAGTTTTTTCCCTCCATTGTGTCAAACTTCCCATCACTTCAAGAAAAAGGAAACTGTAAACAACTGTAATGCAAGCAACCTTTTCTTGTTTCAGTTCCCATGTGACAGAACCAGCCAATCATATTGTTAGAAGGATTTAGTATTAAAAATGATCACTACATACTTTTTAAATGCAGAGACCACATTGTATAAATAAATATGTAAACAGTTTTTGTGGAAGCATTCATTTTGATGGGGTAAATGTTTAATGGTGTAGTGTGAGTCATACTTCACAAAATGCATCCGATCAGATTTTTGATGGAACAATTTAAAGGTGCTTTCTGTGAGAGTAAAAAGAAAACATGTACATCTCGTTGATCTGGTTTAACACGCAGCACTGGTGAACATTAAAAAGATATGCAGCAATGTTTACATCAATTAGATCTATTTGATTCAAAGTCTCAAAGCAAGACAAGCCTGGACAGAAAGTGAGTAGAAGCTTACATCATCACATCAAATCAGCTTTCATGCAAATTACTCGTTTTTCACCCATTCATTTTCATACCACACAGCTAACACTCCACTGCACTTCATTTAGGGCAAAATAGTGGACTCTGTCATTTACTTCATGTCTGATTTACGGTTGGAGGAGCGACTTTGCTTGAAGATGTGCTGCAGATTACTTGAAAACGTTATGTGACTGAGCTCTGGTGGCTGAAGTGAAATGATTTTCACATTGACAAAAGCACCGCTGGAGGTCAAGAGACAAAAGATATTTTATTTGAAATATTATAAAGATTAGGACATATGTTTTTTTCCTTATTTAAGTCATAACTGTCAGCAGCCTAGGATGGACCAGACTTCCCTCTCCCCAGCCACTTGGGCCATCTCCTCCAGGGGAATTCTAAGGCATTCTCTAGCCAGACAAGAGTGTGTCCTGGGTCTTTTCTCGATTGGACGTGCCCAGAAAACCTCACCAGGAAGGTATCTAGGAGGCATCCTAACCAGGTACCTGAGTCACCTCAGCTGGCGACATTCAATGTGGAGGAGCAGCAGATCTACTCCAAACCGTCTCAAACGACTGAGCTTCTCACCCCATCTCTAAGGCAGACCGTGGACACCCTTTGGAAAAAAACTCTTTTTGGCGGCTTGTAATCGCGATCTCATTGATCCAAGAGATCTATGACTCATAGACTCATCTATCCAAAGCTGGTGACCAAAGGTGAGGGTAGGAATGTAGATTGACCGGTAAATCAAGAGCTTTGTCTTCCAGCTCAGCTCTTTACCCCAACAGGCCATAATGCCCTCATCACTGTAGACACAGCAACAATCTGCCTGTTGATCTCCCACTCCACCTCTCCTTCACCTTATCCCAGACCTGGAGAAGGCTTTCTACCTTTTTCCAACTCAAGACTATGGTTTCAAATTTAGAGGAGCTGATACTTATCCCAGCTGCTTCCCACTCAGCTGCGAACTGCTCCAGCGGATGCTGAAGATCACATTCTGATGAAGCCAACAGAACCACATCATCTGCAAAAAGCTGAGACCTGATCCTTCGGCCACCTAAACAGATCACCTCAACAAGCAAGCCAAGATCCTGTGGGACTTTTAGATCCAGACCGACAAAATGGTGCTAGTGAGCCAACCTGACATTGTGGTGGTGGACAAACAACAGAGGACAGCCGTTTTGGTTGATGTGGCGATACCAAGTGATGGAAATATCAGGGAAAAAACCCACTAGAAACTAGAGAAGTACCAGAGCCTCAAAGAAGAACTTGGGAAAACCTGGAGAGTGAAGACATCAGTGGTGCCAGTGGTCATCGGGGCACTCGGGGCAATAACCCCCAAACTGGAGGAGTGGCTAAAGCAGATCCCAGAAAAAACATCAGACATCTCAGTCCAGAAAAGACCCTCAAGCTCCCAGGCCTCTGGTAGAGGACCCAAGCTTGGAAGGCTGAGACCACCCACAGAGGGTGAGATAGGAATTTTTTGTTTACAGTGGGCAAAAAAGTATTCAGTCAGCCTCCGATTGTGCAAGTTCTCCCATGTAAAAAAGATGAGAGAGGCCTGTAAATTTTATCATAGGTACACCTCAACTATGAGAAACAAAATGAAGAAGAAAAAAAACAAATCCAGAAAATCACATTGTCCTATTTTTAAAGAATTTATTTGAAAATTATGGTGGAAAATAAGTATTTGGTCAATAACAAAATTCCATCTCAACATTTTGTGATATTTGTTGGCAATGACAAAGGTCAAACGTTTTCTGTAAGTCTTCACAAGGTTTTCACAGCACTGTTGCTGGTATTTTGGCCGATTCCTCCATGCAGATCTCCTCTAAAGCAATGTTAGTTTTTATGCATACGCATTTGTGTGTTTGTGTATTTGTGTGTATATTTGGCAAAAAATATGTAGTAACACTACAAAAATGTTTTTTTATTTTTTATTTTTTTGCTTTTAATTTGTGATTAATGTTTATAGGGTTTTGTTTATAGCGAGTACAGATTTTATACAAATTTTAGCAAATTTTCTGTGCCTAAAACTGAAACACACACACAAGCCAGATTAGAGAACATTCCAAAATTAAAATTCTGGTGTGAATTTCAGACTTTTGGAAAGAGCTCAGGTACATGCACGTGTTGTGTGGTATTTTGGTTCAATTGGTTAATAAAACATTCATATCTTTCAGTTACTTTAATAATAATTTTGAAGGAATTTTGGACCCATCAGTTGTAAAAGCAGAGGCAGGTTTGGACTTCATACCTCTTGTCTTAAAGAGAATCAGCAACATTGTGACTGTCTCAGCTAACCTGCCTCTTTGTTTCCCTGCCACAAAAAGGCTTTTAGAGTTTCTGCATGCAGCTGAAATCTTTTTTATTCAGAGCATTTCTTCATCACACAGGATTATTTTCTTTCTATTGAATCCTCATAATTGTAGAAAAGAAACTGCACTGTAATCTGCAAAAGGAAAAGAAGAATAAGGAAACATTTCAGCATTTTTGAATTCGATAAATTGCATTTAACCTTCTCAGCTCATTGACAAGTGATTAGTCAGAGTCTATCTGATAGTTGCCAATCAGACGAGTGATACTACTGAATGGGCAGCTTTAAATAACCCGTTTTGGCTACATAGTAGTATGTTGTCACTTATCTAAGACTAAAGCATTTGTTATTCCGTCCTGTTCTTTTTCAGTCTCTTGGACCTGAGCACAGAGCTGATTTCCCTGAATCCTTCCTCGACTTTGATCTGAGGAAAGTTTAGGAAATTCTGTTTGCTGAGAGCAGCCCTCAGCTTAATCAGCCGGCTGCAGCCCACCCTACCGCCCTCTCACCAGCAGCCTCCCTTTATTAGCCGACCTTTAGCCATTGAACAACAATTAGGCCAGTCGTCCGCTCGCTGGCTTCACCGGGCTGACGACACTGAGAGGAAGAGTCCCTGACTAATGATTGGCTGAAGAGACCTGACAGCATGTTACTGCCACAGACGTAATTGAATCCAAGCTGTAACAAGTCTTTGAACAGGCCAAAGAAACATTTTATTATCTCGATGCGATTTGGTGGATGCATGAAATGAAAATAATGACTGTGATTTCCTCAGTTTTCTATAGAAAGCATGGCTGCTGGGGCACACATACTAAAACCAATTCATGGAGAAATGGAACAAGTTCTTTTTTTCAAAATCTGATTCTGTGTGAAAAGATGATTTTCTGGGTGTTTGGTCTGTTTTCAGCATTTATAACAAGACTGATGTTTTGCTTTTTAAATGTTCTGCTGAGTATTCTAACAGGCTTAACAAGCAGCTTATTATTTCACGTTAATTTTTTTTTACTACAGCTGATAAATTGTTCCTGGAAAATAATGACATTCCTGATTCCTTTGAGAACCTGGAACTGTCCTAACCAGATGAGCTTGTGTAGTTCAAGGACCTAATCTCAGCAATTCCACCCAAAAATGTTGCAATCAGAACCCACTGTTTGGATTACCCTTATCACAATTTTCTAAATAACGCATGAATCATTTTCTATGTTGTTTCACAGGCCTTGACAAATACGCTGGTTGCAACATTTGGACCAAGAAAGAAGGAACATTTCTGCTCTAACTGAGACCAAAATTGGGCCAAGAAGAAGAAATTGGACATCAAAGGCCAACACAATATCAGAGTCCAGTAATCAGAGCATCCACATCAGATGAATGTCACAGAACGAGCAAATGAAAGGCTCAAATGATGAATTAGAACAAATTACGTAGAAAAAAAAACAATCAAATATTAAAAGAGGGCACACGACTTTTCGTCTGCGACATCAAGGATGAACAGCGAGTAATCACATGGGCAAAATGTTCATCATTGCCTCCATTTAGTGTGAGGGTAATAAAAGACATGTCAGAGCAGAGAAGAATCCCAGCCTGGCCTCTCATTACCCGCAGGGGACAGAGAGACTTTTGGGCCTAATAAGGACATGATTCAGGCAAATCAGGTCATTATGATAATGAGATTGCTGATAATAAGGCAGTTTTGCTCTTGTTTGTTTTCTTCTTTTGTGCCATATTTACCCTGTTACCAGTAAGGAAAAAGTAAGGCTGCATTTCTTCTTTTAATTATCTGAGCCGTTCACTCATGATGTATGCTTTGAATTCACCAGGGATGAATCAGGACTGAGTTTGAATTTTTAAACACAGTCCTCTTTTTTATTCCTCTAGAATAATCACTGTCTTTGTGTGGGGGTCATCTGTGGAAGTGAGAGAATTAAAGTTTTCTAAACTGGGTTAGGGCCTGAAAGTTAACGACACTCTCCAAAAGTGGGACTGATTCATTTTGTATATGTATGTGTGTGTTATTAATGAAGAACAGCCTCTCTTGCTGCAAACTACGTGTTTGTCTGGTATTTAATGTGGGGGTGAACTTAGAGGTAACCAAAATTTAATGATATAAGTCAAAGTGATGGACTTGAAGAAGGCATTTCACCTCGTCCGTCGGGAAGTCCTATGGGGGTGGAGGTACTCCAGGAGTATGGTATACCAGGCCATCTGATTGATTTATGTAGCGCCAAGTCATGACAAGAACTGTCTCAAGGCACACAGTAAACATTCCATTACAGTTCAATTACTTAACTTAAGTAAAATGTTTCCTATATAAGGAACCCAGCACATTGCATTGAGTCACTGACTAGAGTCAGAGTCCTTACAGCAATCCTCATACTAAGCAAGCATGTAGCGACAGTGGAGAGGAAAACTCCCTTTTAACAGGAAGAAACATCCTGGCTCAGTATAAGCAGCCATCCACCACGACTCACTGGGGATGGAGAAGACGGAGGACACACACACACACACACACACACACACACACACACACACACACACACACACACAGACACACACACACACACACACACACACACACACACACACACACACACACACACACACACACACACACACACACACACACACACACAGACACACACAGACACACACACACACACACACACACACACACACACACACACACACACACACACACACACACACACACACACACACACACACGCAACATATGTACCAAGTATTATTTCTTTGACTACATTGTGATTTCTTAGTTTAAGTTAAAGTCCCATTAATTAATCACACACTGGTGAAATTCATCTCTGCATTTGGCCCATCCCTGTGGGGAGCAGTGAGCCGCAGCTGTGGTCGCGCTTGGAAACTATTTGGTTTAACCCCCCAATCCAACCCCTTAAAGCTGAGTGTCAAGCAGGGAGGTGTTGGGTCCCATTCTTAAGGTCTTTGGTATGACCCGACTGGGATTTGAACCCCAATCTTCCAGTCCCAGAGCGGACACTCTGCATAAATATTCTATTTAGTAACAAATAAACATTATTGTCTTTATTGCTTTAAGGAATCTATAATTTATTCAACAGGTAAACTAGAAGTAGCACATTCCATGTCAAGGAAAATAAAATGTTATTATCAGGAGAGGGAAAATGTTAAGTGGTTGGCAGCAGTGTGCCAGCCGATGGCCCCCTCCCTGAGGCCACCACAGCTTAGCAGAACACCATTGTAGCTTCTTCTGAGGAGAAAATTAAAGCAACAGCTGAAATAGCAGGAAATGATGCAAGTAGAGAGAAGTGGTAGAAGAAAGTAGTAGAGTGTGGAAAGCGGTTAGTGTGTCCTCCAGCAGTCTAAGCCTATTGACCCTTTGCACGTGACGTCACGCCACTCATGTGACCGCCCCTTTCGCCATGATGGACGGCAAAAAGACCGTTTACACCCATAGAAACTCCAGTGAAGCTAGTCAAAACAAGCCAGTTTGTAGCCTTTTATCGCTTTTATTTAGTTGATTTGACAGTAAAATGGTTTTAGCTTGCTGCGTGGTTGGCTGCACTAAGAGACAAGGACGTAAACTCAACTCATTTTTTTCTTTTTAATAACTTTGATGGAGACTGAGGATGAAGATGAACTGCAGCGATCAATCAATCAAGCGGACTAGCAGCCCTCAGATTTGCAGCAAACATGTTTTTACTGGGTAAGATTAACGTTAATTTATTTCACGAGGAAGACAGGGACAGGGATAAATGTGATGTGTTTATACTAGTTATTGATAATCCTGATGGATGGGTATTTCACCACGGAGGCTGCGCTCCGTCCACTGTAGTGTAAAGCGAGACAATTATTAACAATATTAAAGCTCTGACATATGATTACGTGTGTTAAAATTACGTTATTCATTTATATGAGCGTCGGCATTCAGAGATCTTCTCATTCCGGTGTGAGAGCAGCAGCTGAACCCGGTAACACCACCAGCAACAGAAGCTGGTAGGGATCCAGACTTTTTAAAAATCAGCTTTGGTGTAAAGTGAAACACTGTTTATAACATAATGTTATAAATCCAGAGGGGTGAATTTAGGCAAAGTCAGCAACATGTTTACATCGGTGAACAGCTCCAGAGAGAACGTAAGCTAACACTGGTAAGCTAGTTAACATACCGCTCTCTATGAGCCCCCGCTAGATGCACTACTTCTTCTGATAACTGAACTGGGCATGAACTAGTTGAAGGAATGCTGGAGGAGTTTTGGTTTTGTTTTAATCACAAAAACAATTTCAGTCTCTACTTTTCCTTTTGTTTACTAACCGTGTCGCTCACTGTTTACATGCTTTTGCCGTCCTCCATGGTGGACCCACGTGATTAGGTGACGTTGGTGCAAAGGGTCAATAGCAGCATAACCACAAAGATAACACTGGATAACCTAGCCTTTTAAATGGAGGCATATTGGAGACAGGGCAGGAGAGAGCCGTCTTTACCGACTGTATTCTCCACTGTACACTCCACCTCCCTCTACTCACCCACTTGTCCAGATCTGGGCTAACATCAGATTTTAACCATAGGCCCTATCAAATAAAAATGTTTTAAGCCTAGTCTTAAAAGCAGACAAGGTGCCTGCCTCACGGACTAAAGCTGGGAGGTGGTTCCACAAGAGAGGAGCCTGATAACTAAAAGATCTGCCTCCCATCCTATTTTTAGATATTCTAGGAACCACCGGTAAACCTGCAGTCTGAGAACGAAGTGCTCGGTTAGGAACGTATGGAACAATCAGGTCACTGATGTATGATGGAGCTTGATTATTAAGTGCTTTATATAAGTTCTTCTTCCGGCTCTTGGAGAGTTCAGACGCTTCTTTCCTCCTCTCCTCACTATCTTATCCCAAGGCTCTTTGTCTGTCTTTGGGTGTATGGCGCTTCTGCATTATTTCTGGAAACTATTAAAAATGGATCTGGTCAGTTGGTCTCTCAACGCGTTTGACAAAATTTTTTCAACGATGCGAACGGGAGAAGGGGCTCCCGGTTGCTCCTTAAATTCAGCGCGCAAATCAACCAGTACATTTAGTCAAAGTCAAAGTCATTTATTGTCATTTCTACCACATGTGCAAGACATACAGAGAAACGAAATTGAGTTTCAGTACACACAATTCAGAGATCAGACATACATGGGCAAGACACATGACAAGAATTGGTGACTGCGGTCATTCGCAAAATGAGTCGCGCTACCTTAATAGATGAAAAGGAATTACATGAGGATAGGTTGGTGGAGGGGAAAAAAAGGCATACCAGAGTTACACCCGACAGGGTGTAGCTGTACTATGCAAAAAAATCACCTCAAACATATAAGCACGAACTTCAACATTCACAACATGAGACTCCGTTGGGGGGGGGGGGGATCCTGTTTTTTCCAGGGCCAGCAGCCATGTGCGGCGCTCAGCCAGCTGTGTCCACAGGAGGGAGAGAGATCTTGGGAGGGGCGCAGAGCACATTCTTGCAGGTCAATGGCCTCGCTGTGAAGTCCACAATCTGAAGGTGTGTGTGTGTGGGGGGGGGGGTTAGGACAGGTTCCACAGCATCTGTCTGCATTCCTTCCCTCTGCCTTCAGTCTGTAACTGGTCATTCCAGTCCTTCAGTGAAGCCAATTCGGGTTATTAAACATCTCCACACCGTCCGGTGACCCTCTCCGAGATGACATCAATTTTGCGCACTAACACCGGTAACGCAGCTAAGACATTGTCCAGCTTACGATTTACCTCGAGTAACGTCCAAGTCTGTGAGGTCTCCGCCCGGACAGTGCCGTCCATGGGTGCGGGCTGCCCTCCAATCGCTCCCGTCATCCCAATTTTACGGAAAACCAGATATCCTCCCACTCCAATCAGAAGAAATCCAGTGATCAGCAGGCCAAATATCCACATATCTTTGACGTCCTCAATGGACAGCTGAGAGAGACAGATGACCTTCCACACCTTCCAGGAATCGAGCATATATCCCGCTGCGTGTGTCCCGTGAGGGAAAGTGGGAGCCCCCTCCTCCGTTCTCATCTTAGAAAAAATCTTATCAATCGCGTTGAATGACCAATTAATTAAATCCATTTCTGAAAAATAGTGATTTCCAGAGGAAATGCAGAGAAGCGCTCTGTAGACAGACAGGACAAAAAGAGCCTTGGGAAAAAAAGATAAGGGAGCAACAGCAGAAGCGACTGTGCTCTGTGAGTGCCAGGAGAAGTTTAGAGGCTGTCACACATGCTTTTGTTCTTTCAAGGCTTGACTACTGCAATGCAGTGTATGCTGGCCTTATTCAGGGTGCGGTAGCATGCTTGCAGTTAGTACAAAACTCAGCCGCTAGGTTCGTGACAGGCACTAGGTGCAGGGAACATATCACCCCTGTGTTGGCATCCCTTCATTGGCTGCCTGCGCAATACAGGGCAAAATTCAAGGTCTTAACTGCTCCAGCATATCTTGGCAACCTTTTGCATAGGCATGCCCCCTCGCGGGCCCTTCGCTCAGCCGGCAGGGAGCTGCTGATCGGTCCACGCACTAAGTGTAGGTCACGGGGGGACCGTGCGTTCTCTGTGTTGGCACCTACACTTTGGAACCAGTTGCCTTTGGTGGTGCGTCAGTCACCCTCATTGGGGGTTTTTGAGACTCGCCTTAAGACCCATTTTTTTGTCAAGGCATTCCAGGATTAGCAAATTTTACCCGGTTTCGATGCCCCGGTCTCTTAAACTTTTTCAGGATTTTATTTTTTGCTTTTATTGTCCTCTTTTAATTGATTTTATGTTGGTTTTACGATTGTTATATTTTATTCTGAAGGTTTTATGTTTTTATTGTGTTGTGTTCAGCACCTTGGGCATCTGCATTGGTCGCAGAAGGGGCTTTATATATATGTATGAGTTCATATGTTGCCGCATTTAAGTTGAAGGCCATCGATCTGGTGGTACAGGAGGGAAACAGTGCTGCCGCACGTAAGCTTGGCATCAATGAATCCATGGTTCAGCGCTGGAGACGGCAGCGAGAAGAACTCATTCAAGCCAGCTTGACCCGGGATGATGACAGCAACACGGACAGCGACACTGACATCGCCTCAGAAAAGGTGTGTGACGAAGCTCTTCTGAGGCTGTTCAACTCCGACACTGAAGAAGAGGACTTCAGTGGTTTCAGTGCGCAGGAGGACAATGAATAAACTAATCAATAACTTTTCTGTTTTGTTTGATACTGATCAGTTCAGTTATGTTCAGTTAAACTATGTTTTCAATTCAGTAGATATCTGCGGCTTTTAGCCCGGTGCGGCTTATATAAGTACAGTTATGGTAAATGGCTGTATTTGATATAGCGCTTTCTAGAGTCCTGGAACCCCACAAGGCGCTTTACAACACAATCAGTCATTCACCCATTCACACACTGGTGGGGATGAGCTACAATGTAGCCACAGCTGCCCTGAGGCGCACTGACAGAGGTGAGGCTGCTGAGCACTGGAGCCACCGGTCCCTCCGACCACCACCAGCAGGCAACGTGGGTTAAGTGTCTTGCCCAAGGACACAACAACAGCGACAGACTGAGCGGGGCTCGAACCTGCAACCTTCCGATTACGGGGCGAGCGCTGAACTCCTGTGCCAACGTCACCCTGTTAAAAACACAGTTCCATGTGTTTTTAAAAACTTAGTAGGTGCGGCTTACATTGAGGTGCGCTCTACAGTCCGGAAACTATGACACTTGGACTCTAGGATGTTGATCTGAACTCTGGAATGATGAAGAAGAAGGAACCACCAGCAAAATCCAATGGAACCTCAGAAAAAAGTCGAAGGGAGATGAATAAATATGACAGAGAATAAGCGACAGTCATTCCCATCCCTTTACTCCAGCGCTTTCTTCTCCTTTTCTATAGCGTCTCAAATCATTCCGTGCTCTAATTGCATGGCGGACACCTCTGTGCACGTTGGGGAATTTCACCCACGATCCAGTACAGATGAACAGTCCCTCTCTGCTTTGTTGCTACTTGATTTGCATGATAATTAGTCGGTGGCAGTGTGCATTGTAATTTATTTATTATTTCATAAATATAGGTACACGTGGAGATGGTGGGAGCTGGCTGTGGAGAAGAGGAGAGGAAAAGAGAACAATGTGCATTAATTAAATTGATTAAAGAATTGACTGAACTTTGCCTTGATGTGTTTATTCAATTAATAAGCAAAGTGGCAGACGACTGTTTGACTTTTGTACCAATTAACTGTAGTTTTTGTTCATTTAGACTCATTTATCTCACACTCGGCCTCCTAAGCATCAATTTGAACATCTCACAGAAGGAAAACTTGTTTTTTTAAAGGTTCAAAAACAAAAGACTAAAATTCAGTTTGAATTCATGCTTGCTTATCTTCTGAGTTTATTATATAACAGCAAAGGATCAGAGCTTGAAGCTAATTTTGTCTTACAAAATAAGTGCACTTCTAATGACCTCAGGAACTTCATCAAAACATTGGCATTGTTTAGAAAAGCCCATGAGAAAAATGCGAAAAAATATTAAACAAAAGTGTACATTTATACTGCAAAAGCTCGGTGTGCCCATCATCTTTCTGAACTCTCATTAAACTGGTTTTATATGTCCTCGCCTCCTTCTTCTCCTCGTCTCCATTTTTCTAGGGACCACAGGGCTCTGCTACATCTTTTCCGAACCAGGCCCATCTTCTGGAGCGGTTTGAGCCTCCAAAATCAAAACACATCTTTATGCTCTTTAGGATCCACCTCATTCCCAGTTTATTGTCCAGGGGAACACAGAGAACCATTCATTTCTCTGACAGAAGCCAATGGCTGGTAAGAGGTTTGATTTGAGTGTTGAGGATGCTATTTGCCTAGAGAAAGCCCGAGGATGAGGGCTTATCGTGCTGGCAATAGAATGGGGCTGTCAGCTGGCATCTAGCGATAATTGCTTCCCATGGCAGGACCCCGGCGGCCTAGGGAAGAAGAGCACAGAGTGGAGAGCCAACGCGGGAATCCATTTCACCACCGCGCAGTCATAATTGTTTTGTGAACGCAAAGTTATTTGTTGCCAATCTGCGTGAGGGCCAAGCTCTGATTGACACCCATTGACCAGAGAGACCTGGGGATGGAGGGAGGAAGGGGTTCAGAAGGCCTTGAGTTTCCCAACGATTGTCACTCAAAGAAGAGAACAGAGAAAAAGAGAAGAAAACAAGCAGAATTCTGTTAGTTTAAACCCTCTTCATTTTTTTTATCATTGTTCCCTCTTTTATTATTTATCTACTCAAAATCCAACCTCCTCCCTGGTGAGTGATCATTTACACGAGTCAATAAAGCAGCAACCCTGAAAACAAGAAGCCCAACCAAAGGTAATGATTTTCTCAGCTCTGCGCTCTACAGGGACAAATGTATATTTTATCCACTTTAAGCTGCAAGAAAACTATTGATTAGGAATTGATAGATTATCTCTTTAAATAGACACAAATGCTTCATAAGAGACATACTTAAGCATGATTAGGATGTCCTCTGTAGCTCAGCTTTGCTGTTGCGGAGCAGTTCAGCTCTCAGCTTCAGAAGATGGCTCGGATCTGTTTGGCAGAACTTATCACTCACCTGTCCAAAGCTAATTCCACCCAGTGTCAGGCACAGAATTGGATTTAAGGACAGGGACGTAAGCGCAGGCCCGCCTTGTGTCAGGAGGTCCCAGTGCCCCCCTCGAGTGTCACTTCAGCACAGGGCGATCATGTAAGAATCCTCACAGGGCTAAGCACCATCACAGGCTATCTGCGGCTCTGAGCAAATCCCTGATGACACTTTCTATTCCCCATGCACCCCTCCACTTTCGGCCCAAAGAGGCGCAGCACTTTAGAGTTTAGAAGTGGAGTTCCCGATCCCGACAGGGAGCCTGGTTTATGTTAAAAGGAAAAAAACTACAAAAACTTATTTTTTTAAAGAAGTTTTCACAAAGCAGGTCAAACCTCCAGAAGACGCTGCTTTCTTGTCTCTGTGGATTTAGTTTGGGTGTTAAGCCATTCGGAAGGTAGCGGTTACATCCCCACAACGAGAGTAATTGCTGTTTTTTGCGGACTGGTCCGGGTCAAGGGTGAGGTATTATTCAGAAGCATTTCTTCTGAGCAGAAATGGCTGCCTCAGTCGTCAGCCATGGCCTGCTCACTTCTTAGCCTTTAGGCATTCAAATTGACAGGTCTCATTATGTGTGAACTCCCAATATTCCCCTTCGTATTCCTTGGCCTGTCAGTCTCCGCCTGCCTGTCCATCTCACTGCTGCATCACATCAGCTCCCGCTCGCTGACATCTACTCACCGGGTTGTTGGCTCGGAATGAGGTGGAGATTGGTGTGTGTGTGCGAGGAGAAGTGTGTGTGGGTGTAGGCGTGCTTCGCAGAAAGGGCCCAACTATCTGATGACAACCTGACAGGGGTCCTTGTGTAAACAAACTGCAACATCCAGTGTGATCTAAACAATCGAGCTGTGCTGCAAATTAAAGAAGCGCTCCAACCTCATGCGTCCCTCCGATGCACGCGCCTACATATCAAAAACACGCCAGCGCCTGCACATGCAGACACCACGGCACCTTTGCAGAATCTTAAGTACCTTATGCAAACTGTATGTTTGTTGGGGAGGCACAGGCAGAGTACTGATGAGTGGCTCATTATGGCAACACCAGCGCTCCACACTGGGTATCGCATAATCAAAGCCTGGGGGTACGTATTAATTATCCTTTTGAATAGTGATGAAATTTTAAAAAGCTTCTCCTTAAGGCTCACATCACGGCTAGATGAAACAAAGCGCAGCACAGCTTGCGCGCCGAGGCTCACATGTGTTTTTACATCTGTTCAGGATATTTCAATTTGATGCTCAACAAGCTGAGACTGAGATTAAAGGATAATAATGTGTCATCCTCCACACAAGCAACTCTTCCAGAGCGCGTTAATAGCACATCAGCAGCCAGCCAGGCAGCAAGACGGGCAGCTCGGCTTCTGCAGGGTGAGCTAGCTAACAGCCATCACGGATGAAGTCGATCCAGACGTGCATGTGTCTCCTGCTTGTCTCCAGTCAAGGTTGCTGAGGCACCGGTTCGCTCTTTCCCCTCAAACATTCCTGTTGACTGGGAAAAGAGCCGAGAGATAGCGAAGGAGGAGGAGGGGATGTGTTGAGATTTGCTTGAAAGAAATATTTATGAGCTTTTTTTTTCTTGATGAACATGTTAAAAGGTTGCTTCTCCATCTATTATTTACACGTCAGGGCTCCGTCAAGGAAAAAGGGGACGCGTTTAGGTTTGTGATCATGAGGGTAGAGTGCATTCCAAACATCTGCTTTGATAGAGAAGTGTTTGACACAGCTGAGGTGTGTGGACGGGATCGAAGGCTGTGTGAAAAAAAAGGTTGGTTTTTTGCTAATCTGCATGGGGATCTTTGGATTGACACTCACTAAAACGGAAAGGATTAAATAAAAATTAGAGATGCATGAAGGAGGTTTGGGAAGCCTTGAATAGACGTCAGTCAGTCAAAGTGTTTTTAAAGACATTCTACAATCATCTGGACTCATGTTATGGTCTTTGTTGAAAATACTTTAATAAACATGGAATAAAGCAATAACCTGATGCAGGAAGCAGCTTTCATTGAATCAATGTTTTATTTATTTAACCACCCTCCTCTAAGTAGAAGAACTATTGATTAACAATTAGAGTTAGTGGTTCTTAGATATTTCAAATGCTTCTGCGGGAATTTATTATTTTATCATGCTGGATTGATTTATATCTATATTTCAAAGAAAAACACAATTTTCCTGAAGTTTTCACATAAGTTGTGTGATTTAGAAGAATCTGGTTTTGTTGTTCTCATCTTGAACCTCCCCGCGACCCTACATGGATAAGCGGGTCTAGGAAACGGATGGATGGAAGGATTTTCAGCCAGCGGCATTTATTTGAAGAATTTGATTTGAAGTTGTTATTTTTTTCATGATTTAACAAAAATAAAATATATTATGATCAATATAATAAAATTAACATTGACAAAAAAACTAAGGATAAAGAAAGCTACACTCAGAAGTAAATTTTTAAAGATAAAAAGGCAAATCAGACAGTAGATGTATCACAAATCCCCCCCCCCAAAAGACTGCTCCTCTCGGTGGGAAGGAGCAGCGACTCTACTTTGAGCCCCTCCCGGATGACCGAGCTTCTCACCCTATCTCTAAGGGAGAGCCCAGACACCCTAAAAAACTCATTTGGACACTTGTATCCACAGTTTACTTATTTTAGTCACTATGTTTATGTTTATTTATTTGGCAGACGCTTTAGTCCAAAGCGACAGACAATTTTTAACCAATGGGGCATGTGGTGATCTGTGGAGGAAACCCACGCATGTAGAAAAGCCGCAGCTGAGTTTCGAACCTGCAACCTTTTTGCTGCGAGGCAACAGTGCTAACACTACCCAAAGCTTTTAAGCATAGAGATCAGCTCTCTGTTCACCACGACTGACCATTACAACGCCTGCATCATTGCAGACGCAGCACCAATCTGCCTATTGATCGTGCGCCCCATCCCTACATCACACATGAACAAAACCCAGAGATCCTTAACTATATGTACGTATATCTGCACAGTGGTGCTGGCACTGCTGTCTTGCAGCAAGGAGGTCCTGAGCTCACATCCCAGCCTGGACTCCCTCTGCAAGGAGTTTGCATGTTGCATGCATGCAAAGTTATCTACTAAGCCTAAAGCATTTAGAGCCAGGGAAGTGAAAAATCAGGAATCGGTTTTTACTGGAAACCTCTTGGACACATAAAAGTAACATTTAATAAATATCGCTGCAGCAGAGATGGGCATCATTCTGTTTGAAAAGCTCATAATTGTAGGTATGGAGAGGACGACAAGCACCAGAATGAAAAACCCACCTGTTTATGCTACCCGGCTGCATGCTTTCTAAACTCTTTTTACAGAGAAATGCGTTTTTTTTTTTTTACTCCCCCTGCAAGATAAAATATGAAACTGTAGTTGCAGATGAACAGTATAAGAAGTCAAGAAGCCAGCCTTCATGACAACAAGCATCAACCGTTCTTTGGTTCAGCAGAGGAGCGTTTGTCTGGTTGTCTCCTTCCATGACCAGATGCTCCTGCTGCTGTTGCTGCTGCAGAGACTCGCTAGCTGATGACAGCGAGGCTGAGCAGGTGAGGTCACAGCCAATTGTCACTAATAGGAGCGAGATCAGCTGAGGCGCCGGCATGCCGTGCACAAACTCTAACCTTATTATTACAAAGCTGCAGCGAGCACCTTATCTTCAGTGTGTGCAGATTATCACAGTAAAAAAAAGGAGAAATGGAAGACAAGCGATACCGCAGCTGTCAAAATTTCATCCTGTCTGATTCCCTCTTTTACAAGTGCCTCACTATATGTAAACACACACCCACATAAAGAGGCACATCTAAACACACAACCAAAATAAGTACAGCCCCTACACACACACACACACACACACACACACACACACACACACACACACACACACAAACTGCAATTTCACCCATCATGGATGTTGGAGAAGCTGTCAGACTCTCACAAAGAGAAGCAAATATATTTATTTATTTAAGTTTGGAGTAATTACTGGCATTACGGCGGTGCTTGGCTATGACATCTCTTTATAAAATCAGGTGTCAGAGTGCGCCGTGTAGAGACGTGTCACAGAGGCAATGTGACTCTGTTCCTCCTCTAAATCTTTAATCAAATTAAAGAGGTGAGCACTTTCTCCCTCGTCTCTCTCCCCCTTGTTCTCCCCCTCCTCTGCCAAGCTGGGAGAAGATACTGAAACTGCCAAGTGTATATCTAGATGCCATGAAAAATACTGCCTGTCAGCACTTCTGTCACTTTTTAAGGTCCTGAGGAATTTTTCAATAAGAGTGCATGAGTACACACAGCAGAAGCTGAAGGAAAACACCAGAGCCAAGAATCCAATTGAAGGTATTTGTTTCCATTTCCGGCTATTTGGCAAAGATGAGACTAGATAAATATGTTATTCATTCCTGCCGAACGCAGCAGCTTCTGAGGAAATGTGTTACTCCTCTCTCCTTTTCTTTGACTCTAAATAATTGAAGAGAAAAAAAAAATAGAAAATAACGGGAAGGCCTCTGCAGGGTTCATATTGAGTTTTTGCTTACTTTCCCTCGCATCTGTTCCTACTAGATCATTCACACACACACACGCACATGTGCGCGCGTACACACACATCAGATGACAACGCATCTGTGTGAAATTCACAGCTTTGAACTTTTGACGAAATAAGCAAAATAAGACGCGAGCAGGTACAATATGGTCAAACTCCGCTGGGTTTGCAGATGCTCACCCTCCTCCTCTTCCTCCAGCGTGAGCACCAACCAGGCGCCCCGGGGCCCTGACAGAAAAGATGTGACACTTAAAAAAAAGAGAGAGAAAAGGAAAAAGAAGAGGGGAATGAAAACAACTTCCTTTGTAAATGGAAAAAAGCTTGTGTTTTACATCTTCTTTCACAGCTTCAGGGACAGTTTATGTGCGCGAGACAAAGACACTTTGACACCGTCAGCTTCTGTCACAGAGGCTCCTGCTAGTTGCTGGCGAGGAGCAAAAAAAGGAGGCTGCATGACTCGTGCATGTGTGTGTGTGTGTGTGTGTGTGTGTGTGGCTGAGAGACGAGCTGGGTCTTTCTGTGCAATGTCTAGAGGCCTTTATGATAATGAATGTAAGCCCCCCTCCTGCTAAAACATATCGATAAATAATACATAGGAACTCCTCCATTGTGGTTGATTCACACACAGCAAACAGGCGCAGGGGTCCATTTTAGCTGGCTGCCACTTTAAGGGAACACCGCATAGCTGTGGTACAAATATACCATCATAAACACTTAAGATGAACAATCCACCTGAGACTGAGGAAGCAGCCCTTTTATCCACAGAGAAGAAGAACTATACATAATTAAGAGAGGAAAGTGTAAAGATGTAATTGGTACGTTGTTGATCATCTTGATTACCATTATTAAGTAGTTTTTAAAGATACATGACTCTAAGCCATATTTAGAGGATGTAACTTATTAATCAGGCAGCTGTTTGCTGTGGCGCTTCAGAGAAAAGCAGTAATAAGTAAGAGAGAGAGAGAGAATTAGTGGAGAAAATGTCGATTTAGCTGCAGAAAAGTGCATCTGAAATGTGTGTGCAACAAATAAAGTAGTAAAATCTGCTTGAAATCTTTGCATAAAACAAAATATTCCTCCTGGTGTGTGTGTCTGTGTGTGTGTGTGTGTGTGTGTGTGTGTGTGCGTGCGTGCGTGCGTGCGTGCGTGCGTGCGTGCGTGTGTGTGTGTGTGTGTGTGTGTGTGTGTGTGTGTGTGTGTGTGTGTGTGTGTGTGTGTGTGTGTGTGTGTGTGTGTGCTCTAACTGCAGAGGTCATAGTGTGGTTCTCAGCCCCCGGTCTGGTGGAGTCGTTTTCTGTCCGGGTTTAACTCACCCCCAGCCGTCCCCTGGCTCCACTCTGCTCTTCAAACACAACTCGGACAGAAATATAACTAGCACAACGCCGCTGAAAAAAGGGAAGAGTGCGGCAAATTAGACACTGAAAAGGCATCAACACGAGTTTATATTTAAAGTTAGAATTTGTCTAAAAGGAAAAAACAGTAGAGAATGTAAAACAAAACTGTCTGAATGAGTCGTTTTTAAGGTTCAAAAACACCCATTCTCATTTTAACTTGTAGGATTTCTAATACATTTTTAATATCATCTCATAACTTTAGTAAAAATGTATATAGGCATAAACATTGTAAAATAATCAGAAAAGTGGAAATAATATGTGCTAAATGAAAATATTGGTTTTGATATGAACCAAATATTGAATATTTTACCAAATTAACATGTTGCTAATTAATCTTAGGTTTAACATTATTGTTGCTTTTGTTCATTGTTTGTAAGCCACTGCACAACATGAAGATCTAACGTGTTAAAGTGCATCATATGGATGACAGAAGACACACTTTTCTGTGTTATTTATATTATGGGTACTTTTCCTCCCGCAACAGGATACTCTACAGAACATGGAGACCTCAGATCATATACTGCTGCACCCATAGTCATACTGCCCTCCACTGGTGACATATTGAACTGCAACTGTACAGGACCTAAAGTTAGGGTGACAATTAAATTTGATTTATGGTAATTCGTTGTTATTATTATTTAATCATACATAATTAATGACCACTTTCAAAGACTCCATGATGACAAATCACAGACTAACGACTTTCAAACTTCTTGTTCTCTACAGGAAATAAAATTCAGTTCATGTTTGTCAGGTGGAGGCACAGTAGGAGTTTAACTAGAAACACCTTCTGTGGCTTTTGTGTATTTGTGGCTCCTAAACGGTTACTTGAAGACAAAGTTTCTCTCCAAGAAATGTCATGCATGTGTTTTTCCACATGCAAAGTCAACTTTTACAAATTATTTCACATTTAATTTCCCAATGTAGGTTAGACTAATTGCAGTAAATGTTTTGTGTATATATCCAGCACCTTGAGAACTGTACACTAGCTGTAAGGAAGGAGGCCGAGGACTAGTGAATGTGAGAGCCACCGTCCAGGATGCAACATACAAGGTCCATCGTTCCACCAACTGGCTGGCATCGTGAACGGGAACGTATGTGCAGAATGTGGGCTGGAAGTCCCAAGGTCAAAGTGGGAAGCATCCCCTCAGGTGGTAGAGAACTAGATAGCCAAGCTCCTGTGGGACTTCTAGATCCAGAATGACAAAATGGTGATGGAGGACAGCCGTTGTGGTTGATGTGGCCATACCAAGTGACGAGAACATCAGGAAAAAGGAACACGAGAAACTAGAGGAGTACCAGGGCCTCAAAGAAGAACTTGAGAAAGCCTGGAGAGTGAAGACATCGGTGGTGCCCGTGGTCATCGGGGCACTCAGGGCAGTAACCCCCAGACCGGAGGAGTGGCTAAAGCAGATCTCAGGAAAAACATCTGACATCTCAGTCCAGAAAAGAGCTGTTATTTCTAGGAAGAGCTAAGATGTTGCTGAATCATCAAGCTCCCAGGCTTGGAAGCTCGGAAGGATGAAACCACCTGTGGAGGGTGAGATGGGATGTTTATATTTATATTGTTTACTTTATATTTCAGCTTGTAGTTTAGGCTTGTCTTATTACCATGTTTACTTTATACTTTTACATTTTTGCACCTTAAACTGGCTGTGTGTGTGTTCTAATTTAGCCTTATTTAATTTTACTCATATTTTACGTGAGCTGTCTTTAGTTAGCACAAAGTCAGTTTTGTTGTACTCCCGTGCAATGACAATAAATTATCTTTAATCTTGATTTTCTTCTGTTATTCCACAACGTTTCTTCATGCAGTACTTTAACCCACAATGCAGTTTCTCATTTTAAAGACATTGTAGATAATTATACTAATGTGAAGCTAACACAGCGGCAGGAGTAATTCCTTCAATTTTAATGACATAATTATGGAAATGCGTGCGTGCATAAATAAGAGTAACCATAAAATCCTACGCTGGCTTCTATTTTGCAACCTCGACATATGTATTTAGTGTTACTTGAATTATACAAGGAACCAAAACAACAGTCATTTAGCTGATCTCATAAAGAAGCTGCATTGCTTTCTAAAACAAATCTGAGGACATATTTGAGGTCTTTTAGGAGTACTAGGAAGGCTCCACTTTTAAATTCCCTTCCCATCAGTGTCACAACTTCTGCTCAGATTTATGATGCGCTGGTAACAGAAGAATGCTTTTTATTAAAAAATATAAAGTGACATGTCATGGCAGATGTTGGCTTTTAGCTAAATGTATTTATTCTCAGATAAGTGGTTTAAATAGAGGACTGAGGGGAGCGTGGAGCAAAAGGCCCAGCACACTCGCAGTAAAAATAAACCTTAGATTGGGTTTGGTTTTTGGTAGATTTATTACACCCGTCTGTACAGGTATCATTATTAATGCAATGTATGATGTTAGTTAACTTAAAAATAATCAAACTGATCATTCATCTTTAAATTATTAGCATGTAGGTGTGCAGCCAAACCATTTTATTAGTTCATTTAGACATTTTATACGAGATGAATGTTAAAGCAGACACATGGCCTGTGTTTGTAACCCCCCAAAGTGCTTCACAACACAATCAGACATCCACACAATCACACATTGGTGGGGATGAGCTACAGTGTAGCCACAGCTGCCCCGGGGCACACTGATGAAGGAAAGACTGCCGAACACAGGTGCCACCGGTCCCACAGACCACCACCAGCAGGCAAGGTGGATTAAGAGTCTTGCCCAAGGACACAAAAGCAGCCTTCTCTGGCGAGAGTCAGGATTGAACCTATGACCTTCCGATTGCTGGACAACCCGCTCTACCTCCTGAGCTACTGCTGCCCTTCATTCTTCCATGTGGGTCTCTACCTCTTCTACTAACACTCCAAGCTTGTGAATTATCTGTCCATCTGTTTTCTGTCAGTGTTTGGTTTTAGGAATTATGTGCTTCAAACAAACCGTTTCAAGAAGTCCTTGTTTGTGATGTCACAAATAGGGAAAGTAGAAGAGAACCACCTCTCACATGCACGGAAGAGCTGCTGCTCCCGTAGAAGCAGCCCTTCCCTAAAAATGCCTCTCTTCTAATAGCAGTCAATCAGAAGACGGGTGGGCGTGGTCATCTCCAGCTCATTCTGGAAGGTATTGAAAATGTCAAGAATAAAACTTTTGAAACCGCTTTATGTGAGAGGGATTTAGTGCAAAGATCTTCTTAAAAACGTTTTGTATCAACCTTAGAAATAGGTCCTACCTCAAGTGGAGGAGTTTAAGTATCTCGGGGTCTTGTTCACGAGTGAGGGTAGGAGGGATCGGGAGATCGACAGGCGGATTGGTTCAGCGTCTGGAGTGATGCGGACGCTGAGCCGATCTGTCGTGGTGAAGAGAGAGCTGAGCCAGAAAGCCAGGCTCTCGATTTACTGGTCGATCTACGTCCCAATCCTCACCTGTGGTCATGAGCTTTGGGTAATGACCGAAAGAACGAGATCGCGGATACAAGCGGCCGAAATGAGTTTCCTCCGTAGGGTGGCCAGGCTCAGCCTTAGAGATAGGGTGAGGAGCTCGGACATTCGGGAGGGACTCGGAGTAGAACCGCTGCTCCTCCGGATCGAAAGGAGTCAGTTGAGGTGGTTTGGGCATCTGGTCAGGATGCTTCCTGGACGCCTCCCTGGGGAGGTGTTTTGGGCATGTCCTGCCGACAGGAGGCCCCCGGGTCCACACAGGACACGTTGGAGAGGTTACATCTCCAATCTGGTCCGGGAACACCTTGGGGTCCTGCCGGAGGAGCTGGTGGAGGTGGCCGGGGAGAGGACAGTCTGGAGCTCCCTAGTTGGGATGCTGCCCCCACGACCCGGACCCGTATAAGCGGAGGAAGACGACGATGACGACCTTAGAAAATAGAAATTTATAATATATCCCCTTTAAAATTATATTCTAATGCATTATAATTGTTAGCTTACAAAGTATTCTGACATTGTCCTAAACTAATAAAAACCGGTGAGGAAATTAAAGGATTAAAGTTTTTAAAATGCAGAGCCAACATTTGATGTGATGAAATTTAAAAGAAACATGGTGCTGATTTAAAAGCTTATCTGGCGAGGGAGAGGAAGTAATGAAGTCCTACAACAGCTTCACATAACTGTTGATATGTTTACTAAATGATGTCATTTAAGAACCACACAATGATCTGATTACCATTCACCAAAGATGCAGATCAGCTCATAAAAGCCTTACCTGGGACACACAGCCCAGAACCAACCTGCATCATGATGATGGTCCAAACCGCACGCCTCCTGCAGCTTCCATTCAGAAGATAATAAAGTAATAAAGGCTGGAGGAGCAGTGTCCTACATCACCTCACACATCTCCCTTCAATAGCTCTGAGTTTTGTTCTCATTGACTGCGACAGACATAACTAGTCCCAGACTTTGTCCTTCAAACACACTTATTCAACAGCACCCAACAGCACATGGAGTGGAATTTTATTTGGAATTACAAGCTTCGAGATGAGAGTGTAGTATTCATCGATGGGATGGGGACCACAGATGCAGCAATCTGTGACTATTAATCAATATTTAAACATCAATTTGGGTTCGTATCCAAACTTAGATCAACAAGAGCCATAAAAATGCTCAGAAAATAACAAGTTTTAACATTTCTAATTAAAATGCAACAATAAAAACCACATTAGAGCCTAATGATGAAGTGATTGATGGCAGATTTGATATAGATTTTAATGGTGAAAAGGTTTGATTTCTGTTTCTGTCACTGACGCCTGAGCAGAATAATGAGTGGCTAACGTCTGGGAGGCAGGTTGAGGGTAGCAGATTGAAGAAACTGGTCATGTTTAGGATATTGCTGAGATTGAAACCAGATGGAACTAAAAAAAACATATCCTTTTCATTTTTCATTATGAACTCATTGGGTGAAAGTCCTCGAGTTATAAAGTCCCACTCTTTTGAAGACGTGGGGTTTCTTTTGCAACCACATCAAACCGCCTGAAATGGGTTTCTCAATGAAAATCTTTATGAGAATCCTGGCAGCGTGTCTGAAGCGCCCTCAACAAACTTATAAACTCTGATGAGAACGTGCTAATCCAATCCGGCTAAAGTTCATTCTCCTCGTCCGCTGAATCCAAACTCCATCGTGCCAAAGAACACACTATTAAAGGGCTGTTGAATTAAAGCCTGAAACCCAGTGGCCCTCCTGTTAATGTGCAGGCCAGTCCAGCGTACATAAAGTCCCGGTCCCTCAGGGCCAGGAAGATGGTTTGGCAGGGGATCACGAGGAACAGGTCAGGACAGGGACGGAGGGAGAGGGGGAGGCAGAGGGGGAGGCAGACGGAGGAGTCAAAAGCAACCCCGGTGAAGTCTTTGAATCCCGTGGAATTCCTCTCCTCCTCCGCGGCTCCTCTGGGAGGCGTCAGGAGCCTGCGGAGAGAGCGAGGTAAGACGGGTCCTGTCAGGAACAAAGCTCCAAATTCACATGATATGTTTAGCTAAAAGGGTGAAAGAGAAATGAATCAAAGCTTGGCAGGATCAAAGAAACGCAACAATAAAGTCAAGGCGGTTGCCATGGGACCAGCAGGAGATGCATATCATTTATAAGTTGTTCTGCAGCTCTGTCAGATGTGGAGGGAATTGACTGTTATTGTTTGGAGGGTGAGGCGCTGCTGCAGGGGGTTAAGAGCAAAGGTCATCATCACACAGCAAAAGGAACGCATCTTCAGCCTTGTTTTAAACAGCAGCAGCCTGTGATCGGTGTCAGGGGCCACCGCAGAAGCACCTCCGGCTTGTGATAACAGACAACAAGACAGACACAACAACAACAACTCCTCTCAACCCCGTAAATATCACAGCGCCACCAGCACTCAGAGGCTAAACGTGCCTTTTACATATCACATTGTCAGCGGTTGTGATCATTCCTTCTGTTTCAGTATAAAAATCAAGTGGATTTAAGCTGCTGGCGGCTCGTTTTTATTTCGTTCACGCTTTGTGAAATTCTAACAAAGCATGATGAAGTTCGACTGTAAAAAACATCATTTCCCGTTCGGCTTCTGTGATAGCTAACAATGAGAAGGAAATAAAGCGTTTAAAAAGTACAAGATGCAAGGATTTCTAAATGATTTTGATGACAGAGACTACATATCGGATTCGAAAACCTGGAAAATGTATGTTTAATTCAGAATATGTATTATTATTATTATTATCATCATCATCATTATTATTATATATTTTTATGCATATATTATGCATTATTATTTTCTGAAAACTCCTGAGGAATCTGTAAACTCGTTGCTGTATTTTTTAAAGTTTTGTCACATTTTCCCTAACCCTAACGGTTACTAACTCGAGTTAGTTTAGGACATTTTTAGCAATTTTTTGCAAATGTTCATTTAAATCCAGTATGCTTTCTATTAACTCTAAATGTACACAAGTGAACTACAATCCAGTGGTGCCAAAAAAGAGCTGGAAAATCATGGTTCCCTGGAGAGCTGAAGAGTGTTTCTTTCTCTCTGCAGAACGTTTTCATCCTTGAAAGATTTTCTGAATTATTATGAGATCGTGAACTACTAATGAAGTTCTAATTTTAAATAGCTGAACTATTAACTCTTGTATTTTTTTCCACAGCATGGTTAATCTGTCCTCAGATACTCATTTCTACAGAAATCAGCCTCTAATAATGACAAGAGATTTAGAATCTCATTAGTTTCGTTGATGGATTAATCAATTGATTGCCAACTAGTGTGCATGCTTCATTTTGTGTGTAGTGTGTGTGTGTGTGTGTGTGTGTGTGTGTGTGTGTGTGACCCTGCTGTCTGCGCTTTCTGATTTCACCCAGGAGAAAACCCAAAATAACAACAAAGAGCTCTCAGTGGGTTTGATGAAAGCTCCGTCACCAAACATTTCAGCTCAGAGTCTCTTCCCCCGACTGTATTACTGAGTGACACCTCCCTCAGAGAGGGGTGGGGGTCCTATTTGACCGAACCATATGTTAATATGACTGTCATTAGCTTTTTGGGAGGGGTCAGTTGGCTCTGGGGGGGAGGGGCAGCTTGTTTGCTGTGTTACTGCTGCTGTCCTGAATGGTAAAAGAAAAATCAGTCACTGATGAAAAGTTCAATAATTTAATTGAATGAAGAAAAAAAGTGTAAATTCCTTCTCATTCTTGTACTTACACACTTAAATGAGTTATTGAAGCACTTATTAACCCTGCTAGGTACGGCTGATCGATTAATGGGAAAACAAATCTAATTACTCATTATGGTGGAAAAGAGCTCACATTTTAGGGAGACATTGTTTTCAACATTTTAGTGTTGATTAAAACATGAGACCAAAATTGCATTTCTCATTCTAGAATCTGTAATTAAACCATAAACATGGTTTAGGTGTGCTATTGTTTGAAAGTACATGGGAAGCACGTCACAGGATGCCGTGCTGCAGAGCACATTAAAAACAATCAAGGTCCACATTTTGATAACTTGCCTCCGGTGTGTTTTGCCCTCTTTCTGACATCTTTTGTTGAGTTGATCTTTTGCAACACTATACACACAAACATGTTTCTTATATGTTCATTCTGTGTTGTTTATCAAATTCCATCATTTGGTTCTTGTTGGTACACAGTGTTTGTTTGTTTTTACCTTTTTTGTTGACAAGTTTCAGCTAACTCTGTAGCCTTCCTCAGAGCAATGCTGATGTTGGTGACATCGCTTCTGTCTCCGCAGCAGAGGAAGATATCTCCGCGCCCTCCTTGCCGATGACCAAGTCCCATGAATGGTCCAGTGTATACACTCCTTTGTCCATGTACATTGTCTTGAGTCCACGTCTCCTTATTTCTAACTTACTTCTTAATCCATCTTCTGTATTTTTGTTCTGCGATAATGATCCCTGTACTGTCCCAGTCCATTATTACTGTTTCCTTCTCACACTCCTATGTTCTATTTTTGGTGTGTTGAGTTGACATTCTGTTCCTCCTGTTTTATTGCAGAGTTTGCACTGTATTTGTGTGCACCCAAAGATTAGTAAAGACTACACCCAAAATTCAAATTCAAAAATACTTTATTAATCCCAGAGGAAAATTGATTGCTGTTGTTGCTCAGAATAATAATAATAAAGTCATCAAAGAGTTATTGTATATTACAATGGCTGTTGGCAGGAAGGATCTCCAGTAGCGGTCAGTGTTGCAGCAAAACTGAAGAAGCCTCTGACTGAAGACACTCTTCCGTTGTCGGACAGTCTTGTGAAGAGAATGCTCAGGGTTGTCCATCATTTTCTTGATTCTCTGGAGAATCCTTCTTTGCATTATCTCCTCCAGCGGATCCGAAATTGCCGAAACTCTGGCTGAGTCCTTGAAAGGGCTTGGAGTTCCTCCATCTTGTTGGCCAGTGATCTCACATTGCCCATTATGGTCGATGGAAGAGATGGTTTGAATTTCCTCTTTCTCTGTCTCCATTTTGCTCCCGCTCTGCACCCACGCTTCTTGCGTTTTAGCTCATTTGGGATTTGTGGCTTCACTTGAGGTATTATTTCAGCCTTTCCAATGTTAATCAGCTGCTCCCGATTGTAAACCAGCATGTTGCCATGGTTACGCATCATAACAAATGCTCAAAAAGTGAAAAAAGCTGAAAAATAGCAGTAAAAATCCCCCAAGCTTCACAGCACCAGAGACAGAAAAGTAAAGTGTCCAAAAAATAGTTTTTCTTGAGAAACTAAAAGAAAAATGCCCAAGAAAAGGCAAAACTGAGGCCTAGTCCACACGTAGCTGGGTTTATTTAAAAAACGAATATCCGCCTTCCAAAAACTTGCATCCACACCACCTCGTTTTAAAAAATAACTGTCCACACGTATCCGGATAAATACGTTGTTAAGGACATGCCAGACCTGTAGGCGGCAGTACTTCCCCCGTTCTTAACCTCGTCCTTCGTCTGTGGTCTTCCACAAGGAGCAGTAATTCCGCTTGCAAAAACAAACAAGCAAAAAGCGAGCGCAGCTCTGAGGGCATCCATGATGCCGGCTAGTGTAAACACAGGTCACACACGTGATGTCAGCATTTTTTGTCGCGGAAAGTGACGTTGCGGACCTTAAAACTCCGGTTTTGTCTGTCCACACGCAGACACCCAAAACTGAGAAAACGCAGATCTTCACTTTGGCCGAAGTTTTTAAAAAGATCTGTTTTCATGTGAAAAAAACTCCGTTTTCGTGTGGATGACAGGCCAAAACGTAGAAAAATATCTACGTTTTGGCAGATCCCCCGCTACGTGTGGACAGGGCCTTATATATAGCCAACAGAGATACTCCAACATGCAGCCACTCAGAGCAGCACAGTTCTGGAAAATAGACTAAATATCAGCAGAACAAAAGTGTGAAGTCATGTATGAAATATCATGAAAACTCTCCAATAAAACAGGAGAAACAGAACGCCAACTCAACACACGAAAATAAAGGAGTGTGAGAGGGTAACATTCAAGAGCAGCGAAACAAGAAGCAAAAAGTACAATAAAGAAATCAGCCTTAACAGACAAGGGAAAACCATATAATGGACTGGGACAAAACATGAATCAGAAACACAGAACCACGAAAATACAAAAGATGCATCAAGGAAGAGATAGAAATAAGGAGAGGTGGGCCCAGGATCACGAACAGAGACGAAGGAGTGGATACACTGGACTGTTCATGGGACTTGGTCATCAGCCAGGAGGGTGCGGGCAGAGGGCGACATCTCTGCTGCCCGCAAATAAACGGAGACGAAAGTAACACCACCAACATCAGCATTGCTCTGAGGAAGGCTTCAGACTTAGTCTACACTTGTCAACAAAAATGGTAATACACATGTTTGTGTTTACGGGTAATTCAGGAAAACAAACCAAAAAAATAAAAAATAAATAAAAAAGAATATGTTGGCAAAACAGAATTTGATATTTTAATAATATAAATGAATGTGTTGATTGCATTGGTTTTGTGATTTTTCTGAGCCAACATCGAAATACAAATTTGGTTAATGGCACAACCCTTTTAGCAGATTACACAACCAGCTAGCTTCGTATTCTTTTGTCTCAGATTACACATTACACGATAAGAAGCACTGAGATTAGCATGTTTTTAGCTTTTTTTAAGCACAAAATAATAAAAAAGGAATTTACTTGCATTCACTTCAGATTTGCTGCTGTTTTGCTGTTCACGCACACAATGAAATCAAACCAATCCTTTTCCTTAATTAGAAGTACTCGTTTACATAATTCCTGTAGTTTGATGCCCGTTTCAGCACGGATGTCAGGCCAACAAGCTGCAAACAGCAGAGAAGGACTCCATTGTTATTTCTAACTGGTAGAAGCCCTCAGGTTATTTTTCCTCTGCCTTGAAACAAATCAATGAAGCACAGCTCACTTTGAACAATTGCACATTTGCTGAAATCAGATGTGGGTTGAGGAGCCAGCCGTCATCACGCTTATTCTGTTTGTTGACAGAAGGAGGACTTTGATAAACAAGACGGCTCTTTGAAACAGGTGCCTGGGCATGAGATCAGTTTTGAGAGGCGAAGTGCACTGATTAGAGGATGTTTGTTATTCTGCCTGCAAGCATGTAGACCGTGTGTAAAACTGGACCGATTTTCAGCATAAACACGGATATTATTTATATTTTAGGGAAGATCATTTCAGATTGTTATCTGTAAATATCCCAAACTGTCAAATCATCAGTTCTTGAGGTGTTAAAACAACCTATTTGTTTATTTAACAGTGTTTGCATGGCTGTTTGTTTAAACCAACATCGCCCCCTAGCGGTTTTCTAATACGTTGCATGACATTTTACTTTTAGCGTGAGTTCAAATTATAACTGAACATTACAAATATCATAAAACTTGGTTCTTGCTAGTACACAAAAGCCTTTAATTACATCAGTCTTGATAAACGTTGCTTGTTTAACCGAGATGCTGAAAGCACGAAGCGTGATCGTAATGTGTTTTCACTGGCAACGGCAAACACAACAAGCCCAGTTCACTCAGCTTATCCTTCCCATCAACATGTGGAAGTGTTTTTAAATCCCTATCTGCTAGCAGCAAACGCTCCTAAATCAGTCATTTTAATATCAAAGCACTTAACACTAGAATGGTGATTGCTTGCAGGTGGAAATCCATGCTTGGTTGTCAAGACTGCACTTGGAGAAAATGACTGAGCTCTTGTCCGACACGTACAGTACAGCCAGTGTTCAATACACAAGATCACGTTACACAAGATTACTTTGGAGTTTCAGCAATTTTCCCAAATTACACTGGCCTTTGGTCTCTGGTAAACGTGATTGACTTGAATGGTTTTCATTAGGAAGCGTAGCAGAGTGTTTGCTGTACACAAAAGCATAGAGGCATGTGAGGGTGAGAGGGTGCAGCTGGGACAGTCGGAGTGGACAGATATGCAAATCCTTTTCCTGGAAGTGCTTCATCGTGTGTTGAGGGAACACAGGCTTTGCTTTGATTCATGATGCTCATCAGTATTCCACATGCCTGACATTTTCCCACAACATTTGGGGTCATTTTTGTTAGATGTCTATAAAAAGGACCTCATTATAGTGCATAGGAACATTACTGAATCTATCCAAGCAGGCAACATTAGCTCTGAGTATCTGGAAATGTGGCGGACATGTTAGGGATATGCACCGGTGTCATGTTTGAACTAGAGTCCACCTTTAACCTCGTCTATCCCAATTCACACAAACAAAAACTGAGAAATGGAAATCAGTTAGATGTCACAAAAAGCCTGAACATGGAGTGACAAGAAAATAGCCACGAATAACACCGAACACCCTTAATAGGAAAATATTTAAGAGAGGGATCTAGAATGAAGAGCCACGTCTATGCGATCTGTTTATCAAAGCCAGAGATATTCCCGCAGTTTCCCTGCAGCTATTTGGCTGCCTTAAACATGAAATCTAAGAAGTCTCTCTGTAAGGAGTTAAGGATATCTTATGCTTCTACACATTTGGAAAAAATGCTGCTAAACTGAATGCATGAAGAACACGTTAATTCCCCAAACGTGCAGCATCAAGCTTGATTCTGTCATTTTTATACATTTGATCTCAGTAATGCTGGAAAGAATTAACATGGATTTCTGAACAGTTTACAAAGTGAGATATGCAGGTTTTTGATGCCATCTTGAGGAAATGTAATGACACAGCAACAACTCAACACACTCCAGCAAAAAAAAAAAAAGAAGAAAAGGGCTTACATTTCCAGACTATCAAATATCGCTGCTATCATTAATAAAAGTCAAACAACGACGTGCACAGACGCTGCAGCTTAACACCAAAAAGTTATTTCTTCTTTAATGATTATCTTCTGTTTGCATCTAACCTGCTTTGTCATGATGTAGGAGGCTAAATGCAACCAGACATGTTATGACCACCACTCAGCTGAGTGTGTAGTGTGTGTGTGTGGGGGGGGGTCTACACTCATCATTCACTTAGAACACCTTGTCATGTACGAAACCATTTTTACAGATAAATCCCACCCCTAATGTAGTAAATTTGTGAGATGCTACCCAACACCACAATGGTTCTGCTGCTATAGGTAACTAAGAAATAAAAAGGACTCAGATATATATATATATATATATATATATATATATATATATATATATATATATATATATATATATATATTTATATATATATATATATATATATTTTTTTTTTTTTTTTTTTTTTTTTTGCATATAGTCAGTGTTGTGGCAGTAGTTCAGTTAGATGGTCAAGATGTAATGACAACACATTCTCACACACAAAACATCCCATCTGGTGGCATCCAGTGTAATTCTAAAATATCCAAGGTAGGATTTTAAGTTTAGGGTCATCAGTGGCTTTAAAGTGATGGTGTGTATTTTCCCTGGTGACCGGGGCAGAGCATACCTAAATCATTGCAAGCAAACAGTATTGTTGTGTGCATGTAAGACCTTACCAACGGATGCCCATTAGGGTCAAACATCCCTGGGACTGCAACCTCCAGCAAAATGACAAGCACATTAGGTTTCCTTCCATCACTGGCAACAAGTGAAGAGGTAAATGTGTAAAACAACATTTAAGAATGGCAAAAGTTTAGTAACCGCGCAAATCAGTGCAAAACTACAAATTACAAATCATTTTGCATTGTCCTCACGAACTCCCGTAGAAGTAGGGTGGGAGTGAATAGGTTGTCCCGATAGAGCAGGGGTGGGGAACCCTGGTCCATCGAGGGCCGCTGTCCAGCATATTTTAGTTTCAACCCTGCATCAACACACCTGATTTCAATCAGCAGGTGATTAACAGGCTTCTGCAGAGCCTGATGAGCTGCTGAACAGGTGAATCAACCACTGAATCAGAAGTGTTGGAGCAAAGACATGCAGGATACCGGCCCTCGAGGACCAGGGTTCCCCACGCCTGCGACAGAGAGCCTAAGTCATGCCCATCTACATTCGGACCATGGGTCCCCGGAAGAACGAAAAAATGAATGCAAGTCAATGGGGCTAAAAACGCTATTTTCTAATTCTGCTTGTTTTGTGCCATGGATATCACACATGATGTCCGTGAATTTTAAAGACACATTTTGATACCAAGAACGCGCTTATTTAAAAACGGGTGAATGATATTTTAGGTTTTGTGTGAAAGTGATGTCACTGAACCAGACACGGAGAAAACTGAGGAAAAAGGGCTGTAGGTTCATTAAACTGCAAATCCTTCCCAAAGGAGGAAAGAACCACCATTAATCTGGCCATTTGGTAAGTAGTAGCAACATTAGGGGAGAGATTATGTGGTGACGTCTCAAAATGCAACATGCCGATGTCTAATTTGTGGTCATGCTAATTACAAACTTTTACAAGCGAATAAATCTCAAAGGACGTGGTGGTCAAAACACACCTGTCACGTCTGTACTTTTCATTTAAATTGCAGTACAACATATGGGTGCAGGGCGCATTCATTTTTTCGTTCTTCCCATGAGCCGACCGGAAAGGGAGGCGTCTTAGGCTCCCCATTCTCAAGTGCGGAAGTTGGCCACACCCCTTTTGCACCTTGATCTGCACTTCACTGAAATTTGCATCGATGCAAACTTTGGCAAAGGGTAAGTCCCATAATCCATTGCTGTGTGAGAATTTTGAGAAGGCGGAGAAAACGCTCAAATGCTTTTTCTGAAAATATGTATTTTTGAATGAAAGTAGTTCATTTTAGGACGATTAATGATGTTTATTGATGCTCCAACTATTTTACACTAGGATTTAATGTGGACAGATATTAATGTACATTTTGTTAATAAAGATTTTTTAAATGCTCCCTGTCCCAGTTCAGCAATTTATTAGCACACTTGAGCACCACACACTCGAAGCCTTTTGCGCACCTTCTGCAAGTGCACTTCACAGAAGACTGTAGGACAGTTTGAGTATTGGGACTGGGCCTTAGACCCACTCCCATGTATTTTAGACCAGATGTTTATGGTTATATGTTATGAAGCCGTCAACATTTGTCAACAACTGTGCATCATTTAATTCATTTTCAGCAACATTTTAATGGATATTTCCAGAGATTACCAGTAAAAACTACACATTGTCTCTTTAAAAATGCATTAAATAGAGTAAAAGTATGACTGAGCACTATCTCCTAAAATATGTGCAGTGCTTCATTTTTAAGATTTCATTATTGAATAAAGTAAATCAATCAAATAAAATCAGTTTAGTAATCTTTATAACCTTCTGAAGATTACGTCAAGATAAAAAAATGAAGAGGTCTTTATTCTGTTCTGGTTGGGGAAGACATTTGGTCAGCAGTACTAGAACATGAGGTTTTTGACAATTCTGCAAGGTGAGTCCAAGAATACCAAGGAGAGACTTGTAGACATCCAATGAGTAAACTACAGAAAGCTGTGAGGTACGCGATGACCAGAACTAGATAAAACACAGTGCAGCCCAGTTTCTTCAGCATTTATCAGGTGCAGACAAAAACAGCAAATCAGCATAATCTAAAGGTTGCAGAGATTGTGTTCCCTTCCCTTCTGAGAAAAACAGAATTTTGTCATTGAAAACCGATTCAGTTTCAGCTTTGTGATAAGGTTTTCCATGTGCAATTAAAATGAGAGGATTTGATCGATAATACTCAAGTATTTAGGATGCAAACATCTTAACAGGAACCACGTGTGCATTTGAAATTTCTGGAAGCGGGATTTTTCTTATCTTTTGAACATTAAACGCATTTGGCTAGCAGCCCATTGCTGCATAAACGCTTGTGGATATTTTCAGGGTTAGGGTTGAGTTTTTATTTTTTCCCACATTCCTCTTGAGGACTGACCACAGGTTCCTTTTTGTTCTGACAGTGCTCCATCACGCTTACAAAGACGATGTTCATTCAATTTTTCTTGGATGGTTGGAGTTCCTCTGGGAGGATGTTTAGGTACCAATGTTTATTTGTGTCTGTTCTGAGGCTAAATTACGAGTGAGTCATTTCCATTGGCTCAGAAGCGACCATACACATAAATACTTTAGTGTATAAAATAGTACCTTCTCTTCTTTTCTGGTACCTCTAACCATAAGAGGGGTTAATGGACTTTAAGTATTCAGAAGCACATTGGTCAGAAACTATTGATTGCAATGAATTATTGAAGGTAGCTAATGGGATGTAGGTAGTCCGCTTTAGTGTTTTTTGCAGCTCATTCCAGTCGTTGGAAGCAGCAAACTGGAATGAGGAGCGGCCTGAGGAGGTGTGAGCTTTGGGAGTAACCATAGAGATGAAGTTACTGGAACGTAAATTGCGCTGCTTGTTGGAAGTGATGAGTAATGAGCGAAAATATGACGTGTTCTACCGACGATTGTTTTGTATATGAACCGATACCAATGTAACAACCTGCGGGAATGGTGAGTAGTGAAAGGGGCACCAGTGACCAAACGGATTGCTGAGTGATAAATGGCATCGAGTTTATGAAGAAGTTTTTCAGAAGCAGTCCTATAAATAATGTCACCGTTATCTAAGATGGGAAGGATTGTTATTTTGACCAAGAGTTGCTTTGCAGAATGAGTAAAGGATGACCACCTGTGGTGGTCTAAAACCCAATTCTTGACTTGACTTTATATGAATTAATGTGAATGTCAAATGAAAGTGTGCTGTCAAGCCAGTCAGATGCACAAAAATGGTTGAGCTTCTTTGCTCAAGTCTTAAAATAGCTTTAACAATAACCCCGTCATTGCCCAGAGTCTAATAAACTGCATCGCTCTTCGTTCTTACATGAGTCAACAAGAGATGCAAAAATCAGGAGTTATGGATGATGGTTCTTATAAATAAGATGTATTTATAACAATGGTTGCAGGATCTTTGCACTTACTGGTGGTGTGGAAAATTGTGGAATTGTTTTAGAAAAAAAAAAGATGGTGATGCAACTAAAACAGCAAATCTCCTTATAACTGATGATTAAGTTACTGAAGATGTAAACTTTTCATAGTTGCCATTATTAAATGGAGAAACAGTCTTCCCTCAGTCTCTAGAGGACTAAAAAAACATCTCACCATGTTCCGAAACAAGAATGTTCATGATAAACGAGCCTGAACTTTGTGCCTAAATGTGCACTTTTTTGACAGAAACATTAAAAGATGAAAACACTAAAGAAATCTTAGTGCTTCATACTGAACGTTTACCTGCAACACACAGTGTACATTATAATGCACATTACAGGACAGCCATGGTTATTCATGCTTTTATACAGAGCATTGCACCCAGGAGGCCGTTTGTGTGTTTGACATGCGCCGTGATGAAACCGTAGTTCTTCAAAAGCTGACTGTACTCTGTTGCGCTTCGCTGTTTCCCCTCGCTCATGCTGAGAGCCTGCAGCAGCCCGAGACTCGGACCGCTTCGGTTTTCCTCCAGAAAGATCTCTCCCAGCAGGAGGCCGCAGCCTGGCAGCACAAAGTATATGCAAACAGAAAACTTTAATTAGAAGTGGTGTTTGTACCCGACCATCTCCTTACATTGCCCTACTTCACGCAAAGAACAAAGTATTGTATAAGAAATTAAACATTTCAGCTTAGTCGTAAACTTTTCACTGCTTTATATTCTGCCAAGCGTTTAAAGCTTTTATACAAGTTGAAAGGTGCAGCAGGAGATGTTTTTCTTTCTGTTCAAGCAAGCTACTTTTTGGAAATGCACAATGCTTTTTCCCCCTCCTAAAGACTCAGGTTTACGTTTTTGACCCGTTTTTGATACCTTTTCTGTCATAATCCTTAATGTTGCGCATCTATATAACCTTATTTTTGTTATTATTAAAACACTGGCTAATATATTGTTGTGTTTATTGGCCGTAAGTGCAAAATCACAGCAGCTCAGTGGCACCAACAATCTGGGAAACCCCACGAAGAACAAGTCAAGACTTCCAGAATCTGCCCCAAACTTCCACCCACTCGTTCCACCTTCTCTGCTCAAAATGCCCAAGAAAACATTTCCCACAGCGCACTCATGATCATTCACAGCTGCAGTTGTGCAGGTTTAAAGGAGCTCCATGCTGTCAAGTTTTACTAGAATCAAACAGAATGACACATTTTTCCAATAAAAACATTTTCAGTTATGTGTAATTATAAGTCTAGATGCTATTTTAATTATCTCTGAAGTTACTGCACAGATAAAACATGTAGTTAGAGAAAAGGTTACCAGATATTTACCTGGAGTGCATGCATCTGCAACTTTACTCAGGAGAACATGCAGCTTCTCATCAGTCAAATCATGAAGGACTCTGACCAGGATGTACAGGTCTGCTTTGGGTAATTCATCTTTAAAAAAGTCTCCTGTTCACAAAGCAAACATCATGTATTCTAGTGACAGACGGACTGAATCCTTAATAACCAGAAGAGAGTAACGGACCAGCTTGGAACGACACCCTGTTGTCTGCATGCTGCGGGTGAAAATGTTCACTCAGCTCTACAACAGCAGGTAAGTCAAACACAGAAACCGAGAGTTCAGGGTGAGCTTTAACAAGCTCATTGGCCACTGCACCGGTGCATCCTGGGAAAAAAGGTGAAAATATTCAGAGTAATGCTTTCTGATAAAACAAAACAGTTGTTTCTTTTAAATCCTACCTCCGAGGTCACAGGCAGTTTTATAACTGGACAGGTCAAAGGCCACAGCTACGGCTGTCGCTCCGATCCTAGCAGTGCAGTGCATGGCGCTCATGAATCTCAGTCGGACTTCTTGGCTGTTGTACGCAGCACTCTTCAAACAGGCAAAAAGTCCAAATCAGCCTGATGACTTCAAAGACCTCTGGAGTGTATTCTTCTGTTTCTGAAATCTAGGATGATCACCTGGGATTCCTGGAGCTTCTCCCGCTGACTAGATCCCTCCAGGACAGCACTCTCAAGGAGGGAGAAGAGGGGCCACACTACATCGTTACAGTACTGAATGTACCCATGAAGGGAGAAATGAGCATCCGAGCACAAGAAACGTGTAGCTAGATCTGTGTTCCGGTACACAGGCCTGGAGCCTGTTGGTGATGAAGACAACAGAACACATGAAACGTTCAGATGAAACATGAAACGTTTAAGCAAAGAAAAATAAAACATAATTATAACTAACTTTTTTCTTTGGTCTTCAACAATCCTAGGGAGACACATGCTTCTAGGAGGCACCGAGTCCCCCTCACAGAGGCTTTTATCTCCTGGGCGACTTGTTCTACATCCAGCTCGGCGTTGGTGTGCAGCAGGTCAAACACACGCAGCTTGGATGCTGTAAACAAGGCCTGAGAGAGAAAAAGAGATCTGGTGACTACAAAGCTGGCTGCATGGTGGCGCAGTGGTTAGTGCTGTTGCCTCGCAACACGAAGGCCGCAGGTTCGAAACTCGGCTGCGGCCTTTCTGCGTGGAGTTGTGTGTTCTCCCCATGCATTCGTGGGTTTTCTCCGGGTACTCCGGTTTCCCCCACAGATCACAACACGCCCTATAGGTTAAAAAAAATTGTAAGTCGCTTTGGGTAAAAGCGTCTGCTAAGCACATAAACATAAAAGCACAATTCTAACCATATACTGTCATTTTTATTTATAATTTCTATTTAACACAACCAGCCTAACCTGTACATTCCTACGACCAGGACACTGTAGCCCACAATTTAGAGTTTTGATTAAAAGCATTGCTCTGCAAGCCTGGTAAGAGTCCAAACTCTTTAAAGTGTTGTTAAACTGCTGTTTTTAAGCGACTGTGTGTGCGTGTTTCTCTGTAGGAAAGAATCTATTGTTCTGATTCCTAACGAGCAGCATCTGTATTAAAACATATCAGTCTACCTCTAATAACCAGCCAACTCATCAGAGGGAGTTGTACACCAAAACCAATGCAAAAATAATGCTCAACACTGATTTGAGAACTAAGTGGACAGAAGGCATGCAGCAGCAGACTGTTCTTTGTTAATTTAAGAACTTCCTGCTTGGTTTTAAACCTTTAGTGTCTCGTTTTATCCCGTCAATGCAAACAGTAGGGATGGCAAATTAGACTGATGAATTAGCCCAATGAAATGTGGGTAAATTGAAATTTCTAAAAGCAAAAATAAAGAAATATAATTCTAGCATCACACGGGCACTAGAACACCTTCTAACCTAGAAAACCCGTGGAACTAGTGGTTGATGGTTTCTGCCGTCATTTAAAAGAAACTAAGAACAAGCAGTCAAGATAAAGAAAACCTAAAAGAAACCGCAGCTAACAGGGCTGTACAACATATCTAACAGACCGCTAATACACCAAAGTACTGTAATCTGTTCTTGTTTGCAGAAGACATTAATAAAAACATCTAAACTGTTGAGGGTGAGTTAAAATTCAAACCAATGGAAAATCTTTTAATGCATCTAATAAACTGAGTTTGCAGGTTTTAGTTTCCGTTTACTTGCTACATTTTCTTTAAAAATAAACCATGTGCTGTCGTTTCAGAGCTACAAAATGTTCCTTCTGACATGTTTTCTACATGTCTTTGTCTCACTTTCCTCTTCGACATTAGTTTTGTGGTCACCTCAAGGAGGTCATAAAAACCAGCTAGAAGAAGAAACTTTGCACCTGAACAAATCAAAGTGCAGCGTTTTAGTCATTCTCACATCTGTACAACCACAGCCCTCTGGGTTTTTAACTGGGCAGAAGGTGCACAAATAAATGCTGCAGTGTGTAGCACAATCGCCTCACAGCAAGAAGGTTGAAGGTTCAACACCAAGTTGTGGTCTTCCTTCAAACCCCCCCCCCCCCCCCCCCTCCCTCCACCCCCACCCGGCATGTGTGGGTTAATTTTTGAGTTTCCATTCAAAGACCAAAAACATGCATGAGAAGTTAATTTGCTACTTTGTTCTGAGTAAGTGTAATAATAGTTGTTCATCTCCGGGTGTCCCTGTTACGGACTAGCGACCTGTCCAGAGTGTCTCCCACCACTCGCACAGAGGCACCGGCTCCCCATGATCCTTACTGGAAGAACTGGTTACAGGAGATGAAAAGATGAATAAAGGTTCATGGTAAAAGGTCGTCACAGACAAAAATCACCTTGGATGCTTTGAATCCATCCAGAAGTTTAGAAATCTGCTCCAAATCTTCTTTTTTAGGTTCTGTGTGCTCATGTTCCGTAACGTTTAGCTCCGTCCTTCGTTCTCCACTTCTTATTAATGGTGATGAAGAACTTTCAGAGTTTAGAAGCTCAGCCTCATCGAGTTCTGTCAAGCCGTTAACAGGTGTCCAGGAACTTTCTCTGTCGCCATCTTTCCTTTTAACCTGGAGGGGAGGACGGATTGGGATTAAACAGGAACAAAAGGTGACAGATTAGGCTCAAACTGTGAGATTAACAAACTTTATGAGCTGGACTGGCATTGTGGCGAGTGGGTGTGTCTCCACAGGAGCGAGGTGACTGCTGGGTGAGTTCTGATGAAAATTGAGAGTCCTTGTGGATCAGGGGGACAGACTCGTTTGTTTTGTTGGAAATCGAGGGACAGTGGTTGTAAATGATGTCCAGCTGTCTGCAAAAGTGGTTGAGGGGGAAGCCCACAACATTTAAGAAATCTCCATGGACGTACTCTACCAGCATCCCACCAAGAGCCTGAATGCCATAGCTGCCAGCCTTGTCCCTAAAAAACACACACACACACACACACACACACACACACACACACACACACACACACACACACACACACACACACACACACACACACACACACACACACACACACACACACACACACACACACACACACACACACACACACACACACACACACACACACACACACACACAAATCAGCCATAAAACACTAAGTGTTAGGCATGTAGATTTCCAGATGACCCAGATCTAAATTTATCTCAAACAAAAAAGACAAACACAGTCTGGATAAATTTCAGGTATCAAAGAGCAACAGGTTCATTTGACTCATCATTAAATACTTTTCAATGATCGTCTGGTCAAAGTTGCCACGCAGAGAACGATCAATAGCTCTTACACGGTGAGTCTCAGAGTTCACATTTTTTCTTACGCACATGGGTTCACCACTATTGATGTACTCCCACAGCATATCTTCAGAGAGATCAGCAAACTTCACCTTTGTTTCTTCATAGAAGTCTATCAGCTGGTAGTCTACCTCATCTGGCGAGAAAAGGGAGTTGGATTGGAAATGAGATTTGTTCTCTACACTTGGAAAATTACGCCCCGCTGTGTGTACTAGAGATCTACCAAAAAAAATGAACTAATGACAATAAAATCATCCCTAGATGCTGACTTAAATAAGCCTCTAATTAATATATATATATATATATATATATATAAATGGGTGTTTTTTCTTCAATCTGCTAATTATTGATTTTGGAGGGAAATTTGAAATGACCAAAACCAGTATCAGCAGGTCAGATCTGTACAACATCTGGAGGTGACATTGGTCTTGAAAACCAGAATCCATCCCTAACTGAATCATAAAATACTGTAACATTTCTCAATGAAAATATTTTTTGCAGGACAACCATCAACCACCCTTATCCGAGACCACTTCGCTTTTGTTTTTTTACCAAAAGTGAACAAAGTCAAACCCTTTTAAAGTTTTGTGACTTACTTTCTTTCTCATGGCAGAGGACGATAGCAACACCAGTGAAAACGCTATGCTCTTTCCCACTCAGGCTGAAGCAGAAAAATAAAAGTAGTAAATTAAAACAGTGAAAACTATTGTGAAAGTTCTTTTTATTGATGAAACGACAAATGATGCTGACCTTGACAGCATCCTGTATGCATCATGTTTGTCCACTGGCTTCTCCAGAATTATGCCATCCACAGTCTGTGCAAATTAGACCCAAAAACAAGCTATCAGCTACACATAAAAACATTAAATTAGAATCAGCAAACAAAGCTTTAACTCTCTCCACAACTTACCACAATCGTGTCTGCTCCAATGACTACGTCTGGAGTCTTCAGGTGTTTCTGAAGCAAATCAGAACAGAACAAGTCAATAATGTCATCCACTTGGCTGATTTAATTTATAATATGTAAAAACAAAAAAAAAAGGTCACACTCACTAAAGGCATCCTCCTGGCCACCTCCAGAGCCTTCTGCTTGGCCGTCTCAACAGCATACTCATGAGGTGCTTTGAAAAGTCTCTTATCGAGGGTTTCTTTAAACCAAGATGGCACTACCTCAAAACGCAAACCCTGAAATGTAAAAGGTCACAAATGAAAGATGTTCTCTTTTTGTTCAGAATGACATGATCACATGTATAATAACCAGAGAGTAATTTTGTTTTTCAATTAATTTGAAATGACTCAATTTAAGTTTCTATGCAAATGTTTTTCACCCAACATTGCATACATCTATGAGATACTTTAGGAAAGCACATACCGCGTTACGGAGAATCTCTAGTCTTCTAGGAGAGGCACTGGCCAGCACCACCAGTTTACCAGCAAGTTTGGAAATGACTGGGTTCAGCACCATGGTGGCCTTCGTGTTTGACTGACTAAAGGTGAACATAGTTAAACATTACAGATGTGCTCTCATTTCTGCCGAAACCTAAGCAGAAAAACTGGGAATCAAGTGGGTTCACCTGCACATTAAGGAGCATGTAAAGACCTAAAACTGGTCCTTTAATAAACTTCAGTCGGTCATCTCTTGTTGATTTAAACTTAAATGGTTGTAAATTTAAACTCAACGTTTTTTTAATTTATTAACTGATTTCCTACCACAGTGACCATTAACTGCGTTCTTGTATCCTGTTCTCTGTGCAAGTAAACAAAACAATTAAATATTATGAGTAATAAATAAGAGTCTCCAAATAATATAAACATTTTAAAAAATCAGAGTCTCTAAAAGCAGACAAAAATGTTCTAGTGACGATACGGTGGCCTATAAGAGACACGTGTCATTTGCAACAAACATAAGCATTCCTATAATGTAAATTCATGCTAGCATACGTTCACAAGCTAACGTGACAGAAAGAAGTTGCTAGAACCGCACAATGTAGACAAGTCTGGTCAACGAACTCCCCTCAAAACAGAACTTTGTTTTGTGAGCAAAAATTAGATACATAACATTTGACAACTTAATGCTGGAGTGAATGACTGTGTAGCTCTTACCTGCGCCACTCAGGACTCAGGAAACACTGGAAAGCCAATACAAGACGAGTCGACTCACGTAAATACGTGATGACGTTTAAAAAAGAATGGGCGGATCAACCAACTCGGAGAAGTAAATTGAAATCTCGCGCGAAGAGACAAGGCCACTTCTACGACTACAAAAAATAAAACACAAAACAAATAGCGATAAAAAGAATTAATAAATTTGTTTTTGCCGGAGCAAAACAGAAAATAACAATATTCAACAAGATTTTATTATAGCAACTTCAACAAACATTAATGACAGTTTGATGAACAAAGACATTTTTAAACATTCATAATAAAATAATAAAACATTAGCTTAATCTGGCTATACAAGGCTACACAGTTTATTTACATTAATTCACTGCTGGTATTGCTCCATATTTTGGGTGAAAATGAGGTTAAATCAAATTAAATTCACATTAGAAAAAAACTTTTTCTCTTAAATGTAAAAAGCAAATGTGCAGCACTGATCCTTCTGCTCAGAGCACCTTCCTTTGTTCTATGACTCAACTCTTTAGGTGATTTTGAAATACCAATATTTTGTAAGAGCTCAACCAGCTTTCAGGCTCTCTCACACGCTTCCTTTCTTGAATCCACCTTTGTTGAATTGTTATGCTAATGACTGCAGTGTTAAAGAACAATTAACTCATTGTCCAGAGTACAACGTCTCCATCTTCATGGAGTCTGCACTAGTCACGCTCGGCAGATTCACCATCTCTCTCAACTTCATTCTGAAATCTTTAGAAGCAAAGTAGTAAATAAAAGGGTCCAAACAGCTGTTAAGACAGCTTAAACAAAGAGAGAGTTTGTATGCCATGTACACAGATTTATCAAAGAAGAGTCTTAGCACACTGTGAACCAGCAAGAGAATGTTGTTTGGAGCAAAGCATAGCACAAAGACCAAGAGGACAACAAAAGCCAGACGAATCGCCCTCTTTTTCTGGGCTGTCTTAGAATCACGGGCCAGCTTGCGTATGACACTGACATAACAGAATGTTGTGACACAGAAGGGGAACAGGAACAGGGCAAACACCAAACTGAAAAGGAAAGCAGACCATGATGCCACAGATGGCAGCATGGCTTTTTTCAGAACGTCAAAGCAAGTGGTGATCCTGAGTTCAGGGATTTCAAACGTCAGGTCTGTGGTCATGAGAGGGTGCAGGATGCTCAGCACCAAACTCCACATCAGAAAGCAGCTGAAGATTGCAACAGCCTTCCGCTTGTTCTTTCTGAATGACATAGGCTTGACAATGCCCATGTAGCGATCAATACCAATGGCCATCATGGTCAGGATGGAGCAGTACATATTGGTGTAGAAAACAAGGGTCAGGAAGCTGTGAGCAAGAGACAAGATATAATTTAATTTCATGTGTTTGAGACACAGAATTAATCAAACTCAGTAGGGTTGATGTGAGCTTATTTTGGCTACCTGCACATCCTGGACCCCAGAGTCCAGTTGTATCCATGGAGCTGGTAGGAGATCTGAAAGGGCAGGGCAGTGCCAAGAGCCAGGTCAGTGAGCGTGAGGTTTATCATGAAGATAATGGAAGGAGTCTTTGGTGTTGTACGAAAGAGGAGAAGCCACATCGACAAGCCGTTTCCCACCAGGTTAATGCCTGTTACAATCATGTAGATGATAGAAATGGCAATGCTGGTGTTCACATTCTGAAACAATGACAGTGTGGCATTGTCGAGATGGGTCCTGCTGGAATTCCCCGTCATGACTGGGTGGTCTGTCACCTCCTGCAAGACGGAGTTTGAAAAAAAAAAGATTAATTAACTTGTTCAAGACTGGAACCAAAATATAGATGTGCACTCTCTTTGTTTACTTTTTAAAGCATGTTGCTTTATGTTTTGCAATAACTGAGATAAGCAGCAAAAAACATCAGAAACTGCAAGAGAAAAAAAAAGGTTGATGCACACGGTTGTCTATTTTCTACCGCATGCAGACTATACATATTTTTCAAAAGGTGTGAAAATCTGATTTCTGATTACTTTATTCACCTGCATTGTTTCCATGCAAGAAAAAATGCTTGTTTCGGGTGGAGTTTTCACACAGGAAAAGGACATGTTTGATTTGTGGTGAGGCATGACAGCTCTGTGTACTAATCATATTCTTACAATGTTTAAAAAGGTTGGAAAGAGGGCATCAAATCTGCAAACGCTGACCATCAATAATCCTTAAATTTAGTAAAAATCAGATTATTTAAATGCAATTGCCTTTAAATGGTTTAAGCACAACATGGCACGTTAAGTAAGAGTAAAAATCACTTTCTCACAAATGTGGTGATGGGCTTGGTTTGGGCAACCTCCATAAACCAAATCCATAAATCAAACTAGCAGAAACACATCCTTGAGTCATCTTGACTTTAAGGTATTCCTCAGCAATGGAAAGTACCATTGCAACAGTGAGTGTGTTGCCACACTGCCAACTATTTATTTATTTTTATTTTCTAATTGATGTTCTGCTTATTTTCTAATTTTTTTTACTTTCATGGCAGAAAATATATTTATTTTTAATGTTGTATCCATATTTTCAGAATATTATAAACTAGTTTGGTTGTTAGAATCACATTGTGACATGACCAAACTGCTTTTATTGAAGAAGTTTTCTAAATATACACTCATAAAATTAACCAAATATATGTAAAAAAAAAATGATGGGGGCTTATCCACTAGCATATTGTTCCCCTTGGGTTTTCATCAAGACATTATTAGTACTCGAAGTTATTAACAACAAGGAGGAAAACATCAAAGTACGTATTTAAGACACTTACCAACAAGCGCAGCGAGGCAGCAAAGGCAAGTGTGTGTGTGTGTGTGTGTGTGTGTCTGTTGCAGATAAAGGTACAGATATTGTGACTGAGGAAGACTGGTGAGGAAATGGGGTTTGTGTTCGTTATAGTGCCAGAGAGGAAATGCACCATGTGACAGCCTTCACCCTACCAACTGTAGTAACGGCCACATGTTGATTTGATCTTGGTAATGACTGTTAAGAAAGTGTCATGTACACCCCCCTCTACCCCTATGTATTCACACACACACATGCATGAATGCACACACACACACACTCTTGATAATATTTAAATTGAGATCACTCTCATTTACCGACCCGGGTTTGATTTATTTCTTGCTTAGGTAAATGATCTTTCTGCAGATTTTAAGGTACATTTTACAAAATTCTAGAGAAGCACAACAGTGACCTCATGATAAACCACGATGGAAACACTAAGTTAAACCCTTTGGGAAATCCCATAACATCAAAGAGAAGTTAGTTTCATTCTCTTTTGAGCAAGTTGTCTAACAATAAAATTCTACAAGACATATGACTAAAGTAAGTAACAGGTGGTATGTTAAAGAATGCACCAGACATAATTGAGGAATCAGTTTTATTCACTATTTCACAAAGAAATTGTTCTACATTTTAGGATAAAGCTTTAGAAAGTAATCAGAGTGAAGTGAAAATGCGAGCTTTCATCTAGTTCACAAGATTCACACACTAAGTGTGCTCTTTTGTCAGCTTCCTGTTGATTGTTATAGTTCTGTTTTCTCTGGTGAAAATGCAACAAAGTCCGTCCCTTTGTCTTTAGTCTTCTTCTGACTGAATCTGTGGGCCAACAGTCACAAAGTACAGTTTCTCATTTACAGAAATCAAAAATCAGATCAGATGTTCATCTGATTTAGGCCAACACCCTTTTTCTATTTACTCATATAAGAGCCACACCTTCACTAACCTTCTTGTGTTGAATCACCTCCAACTGTGATTAACTCACAACCATACGGTGTCTGTTGTCACACCCAGAGAACATCCTCAATGACGGAAACACCGCAGAATTGTTTGACATCATGTATTTCTTATAAAGAAACTTACAAATGAGACGTGCAAAGTTATTATTAAGCTCGTAAAACTATTTTTTACACAATGCTATAAAACGTAGCTACCCCTAAAGCTAATTGTAAAACCTATGTGGACAACAACTGCAGTGAAACATTTGTGATAACTAGTTTTGAGTAACAGAACAAAAATGCAAACTTTTCATTATAATTATGCGTTTTCCTTACAGATTCATTGTTGATCATGTATAAAGCTGGCTGACTAAACCACAGCACTAGTAAAATATTTAGACAGAAACTTTGTTTTTCTAAATTAATTCATAGTCATCTTCTCACCTGTACACAGTAATAAAAACATATTTTACTCTTATTAACCACGTCATCGGTCTGCAACTTCCTCCAACTTTATTGTTTGTTTCATTAAAAATCTATAAAATCAAGAATGATGTTCCCATGCAGAGGATACAATCCTATCAAGGGTTGACAATTAGACTGATGCTGGCAATCAGGCAGCGAATGCTCTAATTACTATTTTAAAAATATCTTCTTTCAGTTCCTTTTTTGAAACAGAACCAATAAGCCAGTTAACCCAGTCAAACCAGATAACCTGACAAACTGTTTATTTTACTTTATACATGTATTTCCTCATTTTACCCAGAATACTCACAGCTCATCTTTGCTTTTTTCAAAGCCCCTCTCTAGTCCAGTTGTCATGGTAACAACATCATAACAACGATCCGTCCTGCATTCGGGTGAGTGGCCCACAGGGATGCAGTCATAGCCTTTACTGGCTGAGCTCATACGTTTCCTGTTGCGTGCTCCCGGCTGATACAGCTGCATGGCTGGACGGTCCTGCAAGGAAGAGAAGAGGGCAGAGATGAAACAAAGGGCATAGTTTAGATCTAAAGGCTCCACTTGGGATTGAAATCCAGATGTTTGACTACATACTTAAAGACACACAGCTGTTAAAAGTTACAATGTGTATTTTTACACATTTTTAGTGACCTAAAAACACATGTGCCACACAACAAATTCTATTATAAATTAGTAATAGAAGAAAAAAACTATGAAAAAATGTACAAAGATTATGTTAAGAACACACAGGTGAGAGTGATGGTATAATAGGATTTCAGTTATGAATAAATATACTTTTAACATTTTGTTTTTCTTGTTTAAACAGCCCATCATCATCTCCACCACACCATTCAGTGAAAGTGTGAGTGTGTGGGTGGAGGTTGTGTATGTCACAACACTAAGTGACTGACATATTTTGTTTGTAGTAAAAAAATAAATAAATAAACCTTCCGAAGCATAGTTACATGTCTGCATCATGGGATACATCAGTGACCAGCTTCCTTTTAATCTCATGCTCACCTTCTCGCTCACCTTGTTTCGGAGGCGTTCCTTCCTGTTACTCAGCTCCTCCCTGTCCTCCTTTCCCATTTTTTCTCCACTGTCAGGACAGTAGGAGTAACCGTGGTGATGGCCCTCTTTCTTGGCCCGGTCCTGGCAGTAGCCTTTCCCCCACTTGGTCTCATCTTTCCGGCGCATGAACTTATCAAACTCATAGTGGTGTCGTTGTCGTTTTCTTTCTTCATCTTTTCCTCTGTGGTCTTTGTCTCGCTGCCTGCGCCCGTGTTGCTGCTGCTCTCTCTGCTCCTTGTCGCTTTCAGGCTGACCTCTAGTGGTTACATAAAGTAGAGCATGCACTACTGAAGATAATGAATTGTTTTTCATAAAGGTACAACCACAATAATGAAATTTCCGGCTACTTAAAAAAAACGTTTACATTTTTTTCCCTTAAATGTCAAAATGAATTTCACTGTTAAATAATTTTAACTGCAGGCAATAAAGAAATATTTAATTTTCCAACAAAAGTGTCTTTTGGATGAAGAACATTGCTAAAAATTTACATTCCATATACTTTTAAATGTCAACAACCTAGAAATAAACTAATTAGAACATTTACATTTGGATTATTTTGTTGATATAATAAAAAAGAAAACAATGGCAGAAATTTCTACATGTTTTCAATGCATGTACATTGAATCATTTAGCAGGTCTTACTTCTCTTTGGGATCTTTTGACTTCATTTGTCCCACAGATTTCTCCCAATTACCCCTGTCTCCATCACCAGTATCACTTTTCTCCTTCGTTCTGTCTGAATCAATATCATCATCTCTGTCGCTTTTCTTCAGGAGCTAAATATCCCACCCCAAAAAAAAAAAAAGGAAAATTACGTTCTATTTGTGTGCAGCTGCACCATTCACACATGATAACCACATTAACAGCACTGAAAAGGAGAAGTGATACCTTAATTTTGATGTCCTTTTCTGACAGTTTCTTCTGCTTCTCTGCCTCTTTTCGCTTGCGCCTCTCTTCCTCTCGCCGCTTTCGCTTTTCTTCCTCTCGCTGCCTTTTCTTTTCGAGTTCCCTCCTTCTCCTTTCCTCTCTCTTCTCCTCTCTGATTCTCTGTTAAATGTGTGAAACATCAAAAATGAGTTTATTTTTCATGGTTTACATTTAATTGAATTTTCCTCCAACTGTTTTATTTCTTACCTGTTTTTCAATTTTCTTATTTTTGATGTATTCCAGCAGAGGTGTTGTCCTTTTGGCTGAAAGCAAACCAAGAAAAAGAAGCAATGATGTGATTTATCTTTTGGAACAACCCTAATTTAGAGGTATGATTTTGTTTTAGTAAAAACAGAGTACCTATGAGTTCTTTAGTCTTGGCTTCAATCTCTCCGAGCAGAGTCTCGGGGTTAGCCATGGACTTCTCCTCATCACAGGAGTAATTCTCCAGGAATCGCTTGTATTCCGGGTCTAAAATAGTTTCACAGCCCAATTAGAGTTATAAATTGTACTGTTAAATTCAAACAAGATCCTTTTAAGTAGTAACATTCTGTGTATGCAATATTTTTAAGACAATAATAACAGCTTATATCGGTCAGCCGATATATCATGCCTATATTTACCGTTTGTTATACATCAGCATCGGCCTGTGTATTTGTCCTTAGTAAGACCAATTTAAAGTGACACTAAATAGCTTTTTTAAACTTTAAGCTAGAGCTCTAACATTGATCTCAGTGATTGGTGGGTTAAAAACTTGACCAGTTTCAAATTTGTCACCTCTCTGCAGCCCTCTGCTGGCCAGACACACTGAACTTTACAGTTTTGTGGAGGGGGTAGGTGTTCTACGAGGCGCTCTTTTATACGCATTACGGCTGTTAGCTATTCTCTGCAGTTAGCTTTTTTCAGTTTGCTGATCGTCAATAAAAAGTACAAGAAGAAGAAAAATAAATTTGCTTTTCTGTTGGCAGAGCCTGGAAGTAAAAGTAAGAGAGTAAAGCTAACAGCCATAATGTAGGTAAAAGAGCTCTACCTAACACCTACCCGCTCCACAACACTGTTAAGTGCAGTATCTGGCCAGCAGAGGGCTGAAGAGTGCTTTAAAATACGAAACTGGTCAAGTTTCTAACTCAACAATCTCTGAGATAAGTGTTAAAACACTAACTTAAAGTTTGAAAAGCTATTTAGTGGTACTTTAAAGTCAGCCACATCCTCAGGCAGCCCGGTGCTTTTGCAGAATTTAATTTAAACGTATTTTTATGTTCACTAATAATATCTGCATAATGAATATTCTAAATTTACTTTATTTAGGTGTCAGACTTTAACACTGAGTAGTGCACAAGGTTATAATTTAACAGTTAAATTCAGAGTTGAAAAACTGATTCTGTTTCAGAAATTTTGAGCATCAACTGATGTTGTTAGCATGAAAATAAGGTGGAAAATGTCCAGATTTCAGCCATGAAATTGGGCCCATAGCAATCAGCAGTACATATCAGCCATGCCTCCTCATTGGCATCGGTATTGGCAATTTAAAAAAAAAATCATTCTACCTCTATTTAGAATGTATACCCATACTTTGTTTTGATACCTTCTTCAATGCTTCCAGCTTTGGCATCTTTCTTCTTCAGTTTCTTCTTGGAAATCTTCTGAAAGGGAGCAAATTCTACCACAGCAGGATACTCCTGGCCTGAAATCAAATTAAACAAAATACTTTTTTACAAACCTACTATCAAATGGTGGCAATGACTATAAAAGCTCTGAATCCGCTCAAGTCTAATAAAGTTCAAATATGTTTTCATTTCTAGTTCACATTATAGTCAAAATCTTTTTGAGGAAAATTCAAATACCCTTGTTATCAATGAAGACATAGCCGTCAAACCGATCCCTGAACAGCAGAATGTCTTCTGTGTTTTTAAAATTGATGTAAGCTCTGGAGAACAGGTGAGGGTAAAGACTATGAAGAAAAACAAAAGTCAAACATTAATTAGGACAGCAAGTCACTGCAATAACCCTAACACTGCACTATTAGGTTTTACATCTGGTAATACCTTTGATCTGCAGAGAAAAACTCAAAATAATCATAAGATGGAAGTGGGCTCAGCTGTTCCTCTAACTGGTCCTTTGACAGGCTAGGTGGAAGCCTTCGGATTACCACCTGTAACAAAGTCGCACAGCTACATTTAGTTTCTTCCAAGCAAAACAAGCAGGCAATTCAATTATATTTGTTTTTATATTTGTCCCAAACATACATAAAAAATAAACATTTCCATGCAGATGTGAGTTTTAGGATCATCATCAGATGTAGTCCTGAATCAGTTTGTAACAAGGTAGGGCTGTTATAAAGAAGCAAGTGACTGAGTGGGATTAGAAATTAGCACATTTATTATTTTTCCTACTAATAAATAGTGTTTTCATTGTTAAGATTTTTATTTTAGTGTCAATACTTTTTTGTCTATAAAATGTCAGTTTTTTAATTGTGTAAATCAAAACAAATAAAAAACAACTGTTTTAATATATCGTTTTGGTCCCAATGTGTAGTGCATGGGGAAACTGGCAGCAATACTCTGGTTACTAAACATGCCGGATTATTTGTGTTTGACTCACAGCACGTAGATGAGATCAGCTGAGCCAGTAAAAAAACATTGAATTTAAGAAAATGTAGCCTTATTTCTGGATGTTTTTAATAACACAAGGGAATAAAAATGTATAAATTAGAGAAAACTAATCATATAGCAGACAGACTAACAGACAGATAGATAGATAGATAGATAGATAGATGATAGATAGATGATAGATCTCTCTGAACTGATAAAATGTGTTTCCCTTTCCTGTCGCTGTCCCTGGTCCTGAAGCGTCCTCCATGACTCCATGTTGGTATCCCGGAGTGTAAACACCGCTGCGCGTCTGTCCAGCCTGCTCACGTACCTTTGAGAAAACCTCTTTCTTCTCTTCCTTCTGCTTGGCGTTACCAGGAATGATGTCCTGCTCTCTCGAGAGGTCCCTAAACTGTATCTCGACGACACATTTCTCCTTGCCAACCATCATCTCGTCCTTTTCAGACCGCATTTCTCCCCATCACCCTTCTCTCGCTGATTGCCGTTTCTCTATGCTCGCGAGAAGACGGAAACAAAATACCGCGAGAGGTGAATTCGCGGATAATGGTTCGTCGGTTCATGCCGTTTGGAATTTGAATGGTACTTTTTTGTGATGTTTTATTATTTCTGTCAACCGTTACAAAAGTCTTAAGAGTGAGAATGTCCCAGTGGGTCTTTATTGTAATGCTTTATTTTAGGTTGTGTGTGTGTGTAACTTGTCAGTTTAGTGACGACCCCCCCCCCCCCCCCCACCACCACCACCACCACCATCCAACTGCTCTTTAACACAAATTGCTAATCAACCAATCACATAGTGGCAATTTTGTACTGGTTGACATGGCCAAGAAAACCTGCTGCAGAGTCTATGTACCACCAGTTTATTGCCATGTTAAAGTGTTGAACTGGGTGGGAAAAGCACAATAACCCATAACACAACTTTTTTTTTTTTTAAAGAGATAAATGCATGGTTTATTGTAGGAATAACAACAAAAATCTATTCACCAAAATTGATTCTATTCAGCTGGTTCTTCATCCAGAGTGAAAATCCACAGGTTAAGCAGCAGGGAGGGTCCTGCCTCAGGCAGTAACAAGTGATATCATCTTTAACATGTGATGTGAGGTACGTGGCTGTGTTTGAAAAACAGGAGGCAGGGGGCCACGTGTTTCCAGTGTTTCAGCCCAAGACTAAACACATTCAACCTCTTAAACAAGGCATGTGTTCATACACCCCCTTTTAAAGTGCATTCTTGTTAATTCTTATGGTATACAATGGGTACTGGATACAAATTCACAAATCTCCGTTCAAAACCTTCACTGTATCTTTGTTTAAGACCACTACATAGTGCACAAAGGGGGAAAGGACAGCTGCTGAACATGTGGGTTGGTTGATGTCCTTTGGGCTTGGGTACTTGCATCCATGACAACCTGTTACTACAGCAGTTCCACCTCCTCACAGGATAAGATCACGTGCTGGTGTCTGATAGGGTGTCTAGCATCATGTCGCTCTCGTACATGTCACACTCAAGGGTCAATGAGAGCCGAAGAGGCGTCTCCAGCATCATCTTGTCCTGATTGGATACGGGCGTTTCCAGTGGCGTCACGCTCGTCTCATCCAACCTTGGCTCAGCTGGAAGCTCACCAGACTCTGATGTGTTCAACATCTTCATCAGCGCCGGAGTGGTCAAGCTGCCTCGCACCTTGTCATTTATGTCTGTGCCTTTGGAGGAAACACAGAAAAAAAGAAAAAAAAAAAAACACATTAAAATCGCTACAATACAAAATAATAGCTTAAACATCTAATTTATCCTATTTTTTTTAAGTTAGACCAAAATCTGTCAATATTTGGTGTAGTCATATATTAATGTAATCAAATGTCATTTGATTTAACTTCAACATAAATGTGCAAAAAAATAAATAAGATGAACAAGAACTATAGTTTACAAAAATAGAAAATTATCTGAGGCTCTCAGGAGGATAAAAATAGTTTCAAAGCCTTTAATATTCCATGGCTAATCAAATAAACCAATGTCTACTAGTTTCAGCCACACTGGTCTTCGTCGGGACAAGACATGTTTGTTAGTCGGCTTACTTCTCAGAACCTTTTCTTTTTTGGTATTGCTTGTATCCCTAACCTGAAGAGCACCGGAGGTACTCACAACCGCTTCACACCCTAGAAGCACTACATGCGTTTTTGATGTTTTTTACCTGATATTTGAGGACATAAAAGTACTTGAATGTATTCTAAAACACCAATACAAAACCAACCGATATAGGAATCTGTGTCACCGAAGTACATCTCAATGCAATGACCGAGCATGGTCACGGAGAAAGTGTCATCCCTTTTCAGTCCTAGTGCCTGTCACGGGAAAGAAACATCAAATCAGAATCCATTCTCTATACTGCATCTAGCATTACAGCAATACACCTAAAAGCATGAGCATCATTAAAAACTATTTTCACTGATTCATGAGTTCATGCTTTCATCTTTTTAATCCGGTGACATTATATTGTTTGTACAAGCATGTAGAGGACTGAAATAGGCCAAATCATATTTTGTAAACTTACTGTGTGAAAATAGTCAATGGCACTTTCAAAGTCTCCCATGAGGCTGTGCACGTATCCTATTGCAGAATAAGTAGAGGCGTGCTGCGGGATCAACACCAGGGCTTGACGGTGGTACTCCAGAGCCTGCTCGTACTTTCTACAAAATTAAAAATGACAAATATGAATACAAAGTCAACTCTAAATAGGCAAATATTAGCAAAAAAACGAGTTAAATATATTTCAGTTGGAGTTTAACTCCATTCTTGGTGAAACAAATCACTAGTGGAGAAAGACAGTTCCACAGCTGTTGAGCACCGGTGTCCAGTTGGATGACGTGCAGAGTGCTATCTAGTCAAAAGTAATAAAACAATGCAAGTCACACATTCCATTTATAACACAGTACTCTATAAGTTACAAATAATGAAAAATCATCTACGTTTAAATGTTGCATCATATAAAAAACAGCTTTCACTATTGCTGCCACGATTAGTCGATTTGTCGCGATGACGCCAACAAACAAAATAGTCGAGAATAAATGTAATAGTCGTCGACATTGTTTATTCTGAGCGTTTTTTAAAGTTCGACTTCGGCGGCTGCTTTCTGCTTGAAGCACATGCACAGCAGTGGGCCTCCAGATCAGCTTTGGAATCATCACCGTAAAAAGAAAACATCATGAGGAGTCAGCAACGTGGCTCAAAAGTTTAGGATCATTTTACAAAGACAAAAGAAAGGCACGTAGAGTGCATAATCCGCAAAGTGAAACTCTCCTTTCACAGGAGCACATCGGCGATGCATGTCATGGCAGAGAACGAACAGTCACCTCTGTAAGCTAATTACCTCGTTAGCTGCTAACATCAACAGTTACTTGTACTCATTGGTGTAACAACAACTGTAGCGCTAATGTTACAAATGCTAGTGATTTATTTTATCCCGCTACGTTACAATGTTATAAAAAGCAACCCTACTCTACAACGGATGAGTTTGTTACAAAGCCAAAGAAAGATTATTTTAGCTGGATACATTTGTGAGCACAAGTCATTTTGTGTACTATGCATTTTTGTTTTAGGTGCCTATCTGCATTTGACTGTAACATTTGTATGAACAGGCTACAAAGTTAATTAAAAGTTGATAAGTTATCATCTTGTCTTTATTATTAGATGGCACATAAGTGATCACACTTCAAACTAGAAGCTATTGATGGGTATATTAGACAATCCTGGTGCAATAAACTATACTTTTGCACGACACGATTAGTCGAGTATTAAAATAGCCGTTTGTGGCAGCTCTGACTTGAACTCACTATTTCTCCACTCGCGTCACCAACTATCCCAGTTCTACAACAAGTGCATTAGTGGTTTACTGTGTTTTTAGAGATCCTACTCTGACACCCCATTTGGACGTCCAACAGGATCTTTTGCTTCTGATTCTGGTAAAACACTTTTTTTTTAATTAGAAATAAAATAAAATCTGCAGGTTCTTAGAGTGGGTGCTTCTGACGGCATTAAGCAAAAAGTAAAGCGTTAAAGTCCACATGGGATTTTAATTCAAATTAATCGGACGTAAACACAAACTTACTTCAGTTTTCGACACACGTGACCCAAGTTATTTAACAAGGGCTCCCACTTGTCCACAGTAACCTTGAGTAAACAAGACAGTAAAAAACAAAAACAATCATTCTTCTGTAGAACCACCTGTGTTAAAAACACAATGACTCCACCAAATGATCCCTTACCTCATTCCCTATGGCTTTGATCTTCTCCATTGCATCAAGAAATAACCTTTCTGCTGTTTTCCAGCTGCAACAGTAGCAAAGAAGCACTCTTACCACATATTAGTTTATTACAGAATACATCAAACACTATGGTGTTACAGACATCAGCTTCATGCAAATCTTTCTGTCCACTGAAACAACAGTTGAGGAACAATTAACTGAACTATCAATCATTTTGTTGCCATAGTGACTGCATCAGGACCAATAGTTAAAAACAGACCTACTTTAACAAAAAAAAACACAGCTTGGCAGCATCTATTTGTGGTAACATTTATACAACACCATGACCTCTTAGCATGCTGTCTTTGTGTGTTTGCAGTAATTAACTTACTCCCCATTTTGAAACGCAACCACCGCCACCTCATGGATGACAAATGGGTCTTCTGGAGCGATGCTGAGAGCCTGGCTGAAGAAACGCTCTGCCAGTTTAGAGTTGTTGGTCAGACCATATTCCAGTCCAATGTAGAGCATGGGTAAGTGACAGCTATAGAAAAAACAAATAAACAATCCACATTCATAGTAAATTAAAAACATCGAACAAAATAAACTTACATCTGAGACAGGTGACACCTCACAAAGCTAAAAACTTCTAACTTTATACAGTTGTGTAAAGACGCTGTTTATGAGGCCTAATTCTGTTATTCTAACTCTAAAACCCTGTCCTAAAGGAATAAATCCTCTGATACTTCAGCCTGTTTGCTTTTTAGGCATGAAATAAATAACTAAAAGAGTTTATTATCAGTTGCTATACAAAATTTTTGCTCTCAGTTTGAACTTGTCCCAAGTTCTGTAATTTAGGTTTTGTTAACTCTCAGTGAGTTAAACTCAAACCATTTAAAAGTGGCTATTGCAAATTTAGAAAACAAATTAGTTAAAAAAATATTCATGCCTCTTAACAACGTTCTAACATAGTATAGCTATAAATATCTTTTGGCGATAAAAAAAAAAAAGAATAAAGTGGTTCTCTTGCATTTATTTGAAAACCTCCGCCAATAGCACGGCTCAAACCGAAAGCAACTACTGAACCATCCGGATGTCGGTCTCACCAAACCGCCACAGTTCTGAGGGGTACTCCATTCATTACACACTCGCGTATTTAGCAACAGAACACCACTGGTGTGAGAGGTTCTCAGTAGTGATGTGTCAACGCTTCGAAGTGTGCTTCAGGTATACAGGAAGATTTTTTTGTGAAGCGCGTATCGAGGCTTGTGTTGATTACGTAAGCAGTGACGTTTGAGGCCTCGTTGGCAGTCCGTGCCGCGTGATCAATCCAGGAACTGGCTCGTGCTGGATTCTAAATAAAAGGGGCAGCCACACACCGCTGATTCCCTCGTCACATTGTGCTGTCGAAACCCCAAGTCCTGTTAGTTTTCTCTCTATTTTGGACCAGACCGTATATTAAAAGGACAGTTTAAGATGATATTAAGAATATATTGCCATCATAAGCATTTATTTCCTCAGTTTAAAGGTTTACAGTTTTACTTGAATCGTCCAACTGATGGCGCAATAGAGCAAACGAAGCACCTTGGCGCCTCAAATCAAGAGTTGACCAGTCGGATGGAAAGCTTCAGCTCATCATGACGCTTCATCTCGCCATCACTAGTTGTCAGCACAATAAGGAAAAACAGCCCTAGTCTAGGTAATCTGGATGTACTCAGGAGGTTTTTTTTTTTTAAGATATCGTAGAAAGTTGCTGACTTTTGGTCAAACTTAAAACGTAAGGCGGAAAACGTAGTCCAGTGTAAATACTGTAAAATGCATTTAGCCTGCCACAACACCACATCCTCCATGCTGCAGCACCTGACCAGGAAACATCCACATGTAAATGTCACTTCTGCAAGCGGACTCGGAGGTCCGCTATATATTCTGGACACTGTGCGAGTTTTTCGTATGTAGCACTCAGTTTTCAGCTCACACTGGTAGCAACACGTCGGACCTAAAAATGTGCTAAAAATAGCAGTTTTTACAACACGTCAGACTTTTTATTGCGTTGTTATTGACGTCTGTTGTCCCTCGGGATTGCTGCAGGAGGACACAGGTATTTATGAGTGGTGGAGGAAAATGAAAGAAAGTAAATAAATGTTTTGTGATCAGTATAACTTGACATAATCATGGCAAACATGCTTTCTCGAAAATCCTTGTTACTGTGTGAGAAAAAAAAGTGTAGAAATTAAAACGGACGTGTGTTAATAGGGAAATAGCTGGCGAGCCATGTTAGCACATGCGCCGTGAGCGGTTCTAGTGCTGTTTGGGCCGCAGCCGCTCCCAGCGCTACTTCAACAGTTATCCTCCTAGTTTTTGTCTGGCTTGCAAGCTAGTAGATTCTCACACGAGGGGAAAATCGGCTCAGGTGGTATACCTATTTTTTGCACAGACATTTGTTTACTGTGAAGTAAAGTTGAAGTGCTGAAGTTTTGAAAACTAATTTTGAATAAAACTTGAAGAATAACTGGCAATTGCGTGCTCATTGCAAGAGGTCTTTCATATTTTATAACATGCTATGTGATATAATGGTTTACAAACGCAAAAGGGTAATTTATTAGAGTACTTGATTAATCAATAAAAGATTCGATAGAGTACTCGATTACAAAAATAGTCGATAGCTGCAGCCCTAATTCGTTCATTAACCCTTTCATCAGCTGAGCAGCAGTGAAGTAGGCAGCCATGGCTTGATCGTGTTCACTCTCCACAGCAAACGAGTGGCCGTAGGCGATCCACGCAGGACCGTAGGTTCTCTCCAGGGTCGTGGCTTTGCTGCAGGAAATTCACAACAGGAGGTTAGCATTAACCTGAAGGTGCAAGTTCAGTAATATGGCCTTACATCTTTCTAACAAAATTACCTAAGGTATCGGCGGGCGTGTTCATTTTTGCTGCCGACCATGAGATAGTAGCACCCAACGGCAAACCAGGATACCTGGTAAAAGGTTCAACTGGTTATGAAAGACAGTTAAGAGTATGTTTCTGCAAAAAGGTAAATAAAACAAAACGCTTACCGGGTTGTTGGGGTACAAGTCAACAAGTCTGTGTGAGAGGTAAAATAACTCTGCAGAGATGAAAAAAAAAAAAACTGATCAAAAACAAAAGCCGAGAATTCCAGATTTTTTATGTATTTATTTATTTTGGGTGGATTACCATTTGATTTACCGAGCTCCACCAACGTTCCTATGTGAACTGGTAAACAGTTGGCATGGAAAGGGTCTTTTACCAACACCCTAAAGGAAAAAAAACAAGAGTCTGACTTTTAAGTAACTTGTTTAACTCTTTATATGTAGATGCACAGCTAAAAGGCTGCCAATAACAATACCAACCACACATTAGTTATCATTAAACTTAATATTTCACCAAAAGGAAAAAAAAAGGATGAAATGTGAGGACACCTACATGGCTGTGAGTTTGTAGCACATCTTGAAATCACAATTATAATAGTGCCTCTCAGCAAGAGACACGACTACATCCAAGTTGTCCTGAAGACCGTTTACCATCTCTGGCACCACCAGATCACTGGGCTTGTTATACTGCAGAGACAGAAAAGGACAGTTTATGTGTCTTCGCTCTCAGAGCAACGATTGGACGGCTATGAAACCACATAAAGGCCCTTATGCAAACGTATTACAAGGTATTTTTATACTACAATACAATATTGATGAGTATCATAGCATCAACTACATAGTTTTAACTCGTCTTTCTATAACCGTTCATAGATCAATCTGTAAAAGCGAATCTGAGCTCTTACTAGAGGTAGACGATATTTACCTTTTTTTATACATCGGCATCAGCCGATTTCTGTCCTCAGTCAAGCCGATTTTTAGTGAGGCGCATTATTAGGGCAGCCCAGTGCTGTTGCAGAGTTTAATTTCAAATTTAAATTCACTAATACAATCTAATTAATACTAATTAGGTGCCTGACTTTAACACTGAGCAGTTCACAAAGTGCAGATTTAACAGTTAGTTAAATTCAGAGGTCAAAAACTGAAACTGATGTTGTCAGTGAGTTTTGCATGAAAATAAGATGTAAAACCTCTGAAAATTGGCAGTACACATCGCTCATCGGCTGACCATGTCTCCTACATATCGGTATGGGCAATAGAAAAAACAATATCGGTCGACCGCTAGCTCTTACCACTGTAAAAGTGATTTTGGAACTACAGAGAAATCAGACCCACGTACCGCAAGGTCACAATGAGCTAAACCACAATTTAAGCATCAGTTAACATTATGGCTCCATACAAAAAGTGCTAATTGATTTTATAATAGGCGAAGCTGAAATAAAGATTTTAGCCTTGCCAGAGTCAGAAAGAGAAAAATATTACACTATAAGAAAAATGGCAGCACCTATAAGATCGCAGTTTATTTTCTTTATTGTTTTTTTACCTCCACCAAGGCGGTAATGCTATTGCTAACTTGCTTTTATGGTTGGGCAACAGGATATCTGCATGCATCTTTAATTTAGAAATTTTTTGGATGCTTTACACTGCTCCAGTATTTCATTTCCTGTCTGGCTTGATCTGAACTACTGAGCTTGATGCATTCTAGAAGTGCGGCATGTAAAATATAAACCTGACATGTAAATTATACGCGCTGTCAGAAGGAAAAAAAAAACATTGAGTATAACGATGACTCTTCCACGTGTACTGCACTTCACGCATGTCAAGTGTTGCTTACACATCCCGTGGAAAGCTGGGATAACTCTTCTGCAGTTTTGTTAAAATATTTAACAGTCAAATTTAAATTATTGTAATTTTTTGTCTGATAAAGGGCTGTTAATTGTCCACTCACCATTAAAATGCACAATTATTACATTTTACAGTTTAAAATATTTGTACGCATAGAAAACAAATGTTCCTTTGAAAAAAGATGTTACCTTCTTTAATTTATTTTCAAAAAGGAAGTGTAGCAGCTCCTCCTCTTCCTCTGTGCACTGCTGATTAAGGTTAAGTGACCCGAGGAAGTCTTTTTCTGAAAAAAGAGCAGAAAGTTTTCTTGAAATGGTAAAATTCTGAATGCTGCTGCTGCTGCACGGTAAACAAAAACAAAAAGCCACATGATTTGAACAGATTAACCGCACCTTCCTGTGCCGTCAACATGTGGTGGGAAGTCAAAAGGTCAAAGGCTTCAAAGCAGTACACATCTAGTTTCAAGGCCTCTTTGTAGCTGGAGGTTGCCAGAGGCCTGTTGTCCATGGCATCGTAGATCTTACCCCGCAGGAGGCAGATGGAGCTACTGATCTGCAGTTTACCAGAGTAAAGGAGAAAATAAACAAAGAGTAAATGCCTAGAAGTAGATTATTGTCAGTTTCCTATAAACTACTTCAGGCCTTAAAGTGGGATAATGAGGATGAGAATAGGGCTGTAACAAATGATTATTTGGATCATCGATGAATCGGACGGGGTCTCGACTCGATTAATCGGGAATTTTTTTAAATTGCAAGGGAAACCTTTTTTCTCTCCTTCAGTTACTCTGCCAACAGAACATGATTGTGTTCTGTTTGTTAACAGAGTTGTTAAATGTTAAAATAAAGTTCATTAAACAAAATAAGAAACATCCTGGATCGGTTTCTTCACTTTCTTTATTGAAGTATCAGATCGATACTCTGTAGCCGCAGATTCTCAAAATCTAATTATTAGGACTTGAGTGCAAAAGAAAAAAAAAAACTGATCAGAAAAAAAAAGTTTAGTTATCATTAAACTTATGCTACAGTAGCTTGCCGTATTCCTTCAGTGGAGTGGTGTTGGGCAGAGCAGACGTGAAGCAGCAACTAGGGGTTGCATGACTTAATTTTTTTTAAAGTCGACAGTCAAGTAATGAAAATCGAGTCGACTTTGACTAGTCGTCGATGACGTCATACACCTGAAGCAGCACAGGGGGGGGGGGGGGTCGGTAGGTTCGCTGGAGTTTTTGACAATTAAAATTGTGCCCACATTTTCAAAGTTAAACACATTTCTTTTAACAACGGTAGTTTCTGCTTCAGCCCTCTCCCCCCTCCCCCTGCGCAGCGGCCGCAAACTCACTGATGCGCCTGCAGCCTCTCAGTGTTCCTGCTGCTCTAAATATTAAAATAATTATTTCATTTTCTGTTCCTCACTTCTGATTACCTTCAATGGTGTCTGTTTGTTGCAACCACCAGGTACAAAAACTAACTTGTTTTTATTTGACTATTTTTCTGTCCTGTCTGTTTATTATCTTCCTGCATCTCCTCTCACTCCTAAAGAAAAACTGCTACATGGGTTCATATATATTCACCTTATGAGTTACCTTTGAACTGCAGTTCTAAAAGATCTACCGACCACAAAAACAGCAGAGTGCAGCTGCTCGCCGGCCGACTACAACGGGACCGTTTTTACTGCGGAATTCGTGCCGGAGCGGAGCGGATAGTGGAATCTTGGGGGTGCGTCACCGGAGGACAAAACAGGTGATGCGCCTGGCTCCGCAACAGCGAAACGCATCAGGCACAAATGACAGACAGAAAACATTAAAGGAAATGAGCCGACATGAACGATCGCGTGTTTAACTTGTTTTTGAGGTGGCGACACCTGATTTGGCGGTGCTCAGGACGCAGATGTCTGGAGCGCGTCAACAATCAGAGCTTTGCATGTGCAAACTGGTTAAGATTAGGATGGGGTGAGGGGAAGGTTAAATTGCAAGAGGGAAATGGTCACAGTTTGGTTAAATGTCCGTTTTACCGCGGGCGTCAGTACCGACGCTCTAGCACAGCGCGTTGCCTCCGCCTTCCGACGCGCAGGGGCTCATCACCTGCTGTCTTTTCCCAGGACTGCATCTTGTCAGTCATTATCACGTGACAGTGACTAGTCGATGACAGGCATAAAAAGTCACTACAGAGCCGTGAAGTCGACTAGTTCATACAACCCCTAGCAGCAACCTGACTGCAGCGGCGCTGGTTCTGCTCCGTAGCGTTGCAGACAGCTTCTGAACAGGATGATGATGGGGGACTTCTCTTCCGCTTGTAGAGTTTAGATTTTAGTTTCACAACTATCGTGTTTTTTGGAACCCACTTAATCGTGAGCCTGCTACCCGCTAGCATTAGCTAATCTGCTTGTAGCTACACCTTTGATAGCAAACTGGACTGTTTCTGCCTCTGTGTCTGCTGGTTTCTCTGCTTTCCTCCACAGAACCTAGATTAGCACAGCGTGTGCCAGTAAAAGGCATCTTCCTTACACAATAATTACACGTGCAACATATTTGTGTCTTGCGTTCTGATCTGCCTCGGTCTGCTCTGCTGACACATCAGATGAGCTGCACGCATTGACTGTTACTTAAAGGTTGCATAACACAAAAAAAAGTTGCACAACACGAATCGATGACGAAAAGCGTTGCCAACGCCTTTCTTCATCAAATTCTTTAGATTTGATCAATTTGTTGTTGCAGCACTAGATGAGAATTCACCAAAAACCATAAATAGTCCTATATGTCTACTGCCCCCCGGTGGAAAGGGACAGTTTTATGACTTCAATAATGTTGTTTTTGTAATTTGATTACACAATAAAATGTTGTTTTAACTAGGGATGTGTATTGGTGAAATTCTGGCGACACGATACTTATCACGATACAGGGGAGACGATACGATATTCAGTCGGACAATTATAGCGATTTTTTTAGGCTAAAATTATTATAAGAAAATTCAATAAATGGTCCAAACTGATTCTTAACACGATTAACATGAGGTATCTGAACCATAATAGAGGGATTTACATTTCAGTGGTGGAAAGCAACTCCACTGCACCCTACTGCTGACTAGCGGATGGCATTTGATTTGCACCAAAAGAAAAGAAAATACACAAATGTTTGCACGTAAATTCTTCCCAAAAAAATCAATACACAGCTTTTGAACATCGATATAATATCGCAGGAAAAATATCGCGATATATTGCTATATCGATATTTTCTTGCATTCCTAGTTTTAACATTAGCCAGCACGTAGCTAGGTTTAAAAAGTTACATTTAAACATTTTTCATAGTACAGGCTAAAAGGGGTTAACAAAATATTCATCAATCTTCAACAAGATGACAAATATTTTAAAAGAACATTTTATGCAAAATTTTCTATTAAGCATTGTGAAATAAAAAAAATAATGGTAGGTAGACTAGACAAACCATCATAACAATGACACCAAAGCTTACAGAAGCTGGAGACATGTCCCAGTCCTTTGCAGACTCTGTCCCACCGTCCTCCTTCCCCCTTTGCTCAAGTAGCTTCCTATTAGCTGGCTCCTCTGCATCCAGGATGTCCAAGGCCTGCTGGAACTCTTTGGCAGCATACTAAAGAGATGATAATCATACCATGTTTGTGTTTTAATATTTAATACGGTATAGACTGGAATACTTAGAAAATGGAATAACAAACTTCTTTTTGACTTACATGGCACCTAGCAGCAAGATACTGACAAGCTCCATATAACTGTATGGATAAAAGCAACAAGATAAATTATGTAGATTAAATTATTATGAAGTTATTTTTACAAACAAAAATAGGAATGTGTTTAAACTCCAATCTCATCACTCACTAACCAGTTCAATATTACCTACCTTGTCAAGCTTTCGTGACCGGAGGGCGTGTGAGGCTCTGTGGTACTGTGAGGTGAGATAAAGGCACTGAGCGAGCCAGTAGATATCCTGGGGGTCCTCTGTGTGTCAAACAAAGAGGCAGAGGTGATCATTTTCTGCTAAAATGTTGTTGAGAGCAGTGTTTCCCTTACATAGGCGTTGCCATAGCGGCCCGCCACGGCTGAAATCCAAGCGCCACGCCTACAATATCCCGAGTTTTTTTTTTTTACGCTGTTTCCCAAAGAAGCAGCGGGAACTACTCTGTTGTTGCTTGTGATCACAGGCGGCAGGCAGCAAGGAGGAGGAGGCAGGGCAGGGTGAAGTTACAGCATACGTTACTGAGTTCAAATTAGAAAGGTAGCAGTAGATATAATGCTTTTTTGTTTGCAGCCCGCCAGGTTTTCCTCCCCCTGCCAGGCTAAGCGTCACTTATTTATGTCAGGGTGACCATATATCCTCTTTCCCCGGGGCATGCCCACTTTTCACTGTCTGTCCGGGGCGTCCGGGAGGTTTTCCAACATTGATCAAAATGTCCGGTTTTTCATCCAGGAGCAGGGATCAAGTTATGGGGGGCTAGATATATTTCAGGAAAAGATCCAGCTTCTGCCTGTATTACAATATTTATGGACTCTCAGCGTAGCGGGATTCTGTGGAGCGGAGAGGATGCAGAGCGCTGATCGTTGGTGCGTCCGGCACATGATACATTCTCAAGGTGGTGCAACAAAACATTATTATTAACACATGATCGTTCATATCTGTTTATCCTCTGATATTCTGTCTGTTAATCGCTCCGTCATCGTGTGCTGCGGTGATTTCACCTCACTGACGCAATATCGAAATGCACACTCCGCTTTGCGGTCAGGAGATCCCTTTGATCTGCTCAAAATTAACTGATGAGGTGAAAAAGTAAGAATCCAAGCAGCAGTTTTTCTGGAGAGTTTAGAGGAGATGAAGGAAGATGAGAGACAGACAGGACAGGAAAATAGTTAAATAAAAACAAGAAAACAAAGCTACGTGTTTGAAAGTAAAATGTAGGTAGATTTATCTCCACTACGCGTTTTATAAAACAATAAGTTATACACATGTAATATTTATACATTTGATACAGTTCAGATTATCTGAATCAGATCATCTTCAAAACTCAGCCACACACCCAGGGCTGTTTCAAGGTATTTTGGGGGCCAAGGCAAAACAGAACATCCCCCCATCACTGGGTTCCCCCAGAATTGTGTAATTCCTACCCTGTCCAGGAGTGTTAATTATACAGTTTTTATAAAAAAACACCTCAGACATTACTGACATGTTCTAATATTGTCTGACGAAAAACAAAATTGTTGGACATGCTTTCTCATCTGCTTCTTTTCTAAACTCACAAAAATCTGTCAGTAACAAAACCGTTTAAAAGATACTATTTGTGGGTTTTCAGAAAGTTTTCATGGAGTTCATGACAAACTTGTTTTTTTATCATTGACCCTATTTTCTAATCTCACAGCTGAAACAAGCATCCTTAATAATCTGTGCACAGGAAGCTTACCAATGCTGTAGTAAAACAAAAGGTATAATCATTTTTTGATTAATAAAACCTTGTTGCAGCAATAAAGCAGCAGAAAAATTAGATTTTGCAATAAATATGCAAAATATTTACAAATGAATTGTTAGTTGGAGCTGCCCCGTGACTGCCTGATGGAAAATCAGCGGGTTTCATCAGACTCGTAAAGTTTCTTGTTTTTGCTGGGGATCCCCTGTATTTTACCGCTCCCTCCTGCAGTCTTCCTCTATTAAAATTTAAAGTGATTCTGTAATCAGACCACAAGGCCCTTGAGATGTTTTTCCAGATGCCAAGAAAAATTAAATGACAGTATGCGGCTAAACGCAGAAGATGTGCTACCACACATGAAAACAGGATAAAGTGGGAGGATGATTTGTGACAGAAAACTGTCCACCCACAGAAGATCCATTTAGAAAAATTTGAGACTGTAGAACAATGCATGTGAAAACAGCTCAAATGTACACTGTCAATCTACGTTTCTCCATTTTACTTTATAAAATAAATAAGTTGACCTAAAAGTGACAGTGCTAGTGCCAAATTATGGATTGAAGACCTAGACCCAGAGTCTATGCCTGGACTACCAACAAACTAGTAAACTAAACAGTAAAAGACTTCATGTGCTAATAAATCTATCAGTGCTTTCATGGGCTGTAATGCAGTTATGACACTACTTCCTTTAGCACTGAATGAAATGCCTCAAATGCGAGAGAGGGGGGAGAAAATCAAAGCAACGTGGGTTAAATATATTTGCAAGTGAGAGAGAGAGGAAGAGAAAATATGCATTGCTCACACTATCTGAGCTCTTTTTCTGAAGTTCCGTTTCGATTTATATAAACAATTATTTTGTCCAAATCACAACTCCAGGATTAAGTTGACCATTTTAAGACTGCAAGTCAGAAAGAAAACTAACAATGCGGCAGACAAAAAAGCTATATACTTTATAATTACTAGAGGAACAAATAACGTGTGATCTTTACTGGTTAAAAGCCATTTACTCACCATGAGAGAGTGATGCTATCTTATCGGCCCAAAACAGAGCACTTTGATATTGTTGCTGAAAACAAGCACACAGGTAAAGATCATTCATTTCTTTATCAATCCGATGTGTACATCGCTTTTCATTTGAGTGAATGGGAAGCCCACTGAAGGTTTGTTAAGCTAGTAAAAAGCTAGCATCAATTAGCGCCACATAAATTAAAAAAACATACTTGGACTTCTCACCTGGTCAATGTACTGCCGCACTCGCTTTCTGAGCCTGTCAAGGTTCATGTTGATTCATACAAAAACTGGACGTTCTGAGTGTTAGAAGTGAAACATTCCCATAAACAGACAAAGCTGTGCATTACACAGTACGTGTTAGCTTGTTAGCTGCAAAACTCAAATCCGCGGCTTCTCCCTGCAACGCGTGTTCTGCGAAATCGTGTCGTAAGGAAACTTGACCAAGAACAAATAGTTCCGTTTCCGTTTTGAAAAACATTTTTAAAAAGTAGTAAAAATAAATAGTATTTTGTTTCCTGTGAGAACAATGTAAATGAAAGCAATGAAAAGAACCATTAAACTTTATCTTGTTATTCTTTTTTATGCAAAGTCTTAGGACAAATTAAAATGTTGGACTGAACTGCATTAAGAGCTAAAGAAAACTCTTTATACAGTAGGTTACAGGTGTAGTGAAGTGCATTGTCAACCTCTCCCCTCTTCTTTTCCTCAACTGTAAAGGGCAGGGTGCCCTTCACATCCCAGAGTTAACTTTTCCTCAAACATGTTTTCCAAAGCAAAAGTGGTATTTTTTAAATTGTTTTGCTGACGTTTCAACTATCATTGTAGCCTTTCTCAGAGCTTTGCCGATGTTGGTTGTGTCACTTCCTTCTCCATTTATCAGCAAAAACAAGATTAAAATGACCCTTTTGCTGTGTTAAAAAATAAGTGTAATGCAGTTGGATGAAACATGCTGAATGAACAAAATGACTTGTAACAGAAAGGCTTTGTTACAAAAGTCGACAGGGCCACATGACAATCTACCTTATAGTGTTTTCAAATTCTTTGTAGACTTATACATCAACCATTACAATCATCTTTATATTACCTACACGGCTGCTTTGAGAGCAGCCTCAGAAAATATATTTATAGGATTTTAGAGTTTATGCGGGATTCCACACAGAAACGTTTGCAGAAATTAAAAGCAAAAAGAGAAAATTACATTTAGATTAGTGCCTAATTAGAAGACAATAGTTTCCAAAGTTCAAAGGTGAAAATGAAATAGGAATATGATTTCATTTTCTTAGACCCCCATACCTTTCCTTTGCAGCATATGGTTCTCAGTAATCTGCAGACAATTTGTGCATTTTAACTATTTTAATTACAGTCATACAGTCAAAGTTTATGGCAGGCAGCTCTCACGCAATGAGCGTGAAGCACACAGATTTGACTTATCTTGTGCGATCTCACGCCACATACTAATTTTTCATGCTGAAAAAACAATCAATCAATCAATCAATCAATCAATCAATCAATCAATCAATCAATCAATCAATCAATCATCAATCAATCAATACTATATTAATCCCAGAGGGAAATTAGAGTTTCAGTACACACAATTCAGAGATCAGACATACATGGGCAAGACACATGACAAGAATTGGTGACTGTGGTCATTCGCAACCTGAGTCGCGCTACCTTAATAGAGATAAGAGGGTTACATGAGGATTGGTTCAGGTGGAGGGAAAAAAAGGCACTTCAGAGTTTCTCTCCAGCAGGAGGACAGCTTTGCTCTGCAAAGAAACATCTCAACAGATATGCAACAGACCTCAGACAACACAACATAAAATGAGACTCCAATAGAAAGGCGGGGGGGTGGGGGTGGGTGGGGGGGTGGGGGGTGGGGGGGTGGGGGCTGGGATCCTGTTTCTCCCAGCGAGAGCAGCCATCTATGGCGCTCATCCACTTTACAGTCACAGGTGGGAGATCTTGGGAGAATCAAAGAGTACATTGACTCCTACAGATTGATGACCTCGCCAGGCTGAAGTCCACCAATCTGAAAGGGGGGGGGGGGGGGGTCCACAGCATCTGTCTGCATTCCTTCGTGGGGGTTTTAGTTGCTTGCAGCTCAAGGCTACCAGGGCGTCAGATTCAGATAACAAGACTTTGTTTGGGTCAGGTTGAGATAATTTTCCTCTCTGCTTTCAGTCTTTAAACTGATCATTCCAGTCCTTCAGTGAAGCCAATTTGGGGTTTTTTAACTTGTCCATACCGTCCGGTGACTCTCTTCGAGATGACATCCATTTTGTGCACTAATACCAGTATCACAGCTAGAACGTTGTCCAGCTTACGATTCACCTCGAGTAACGTCCCAGTCTGAGAAGTCTCCACATGGACGGTGCTTTCCGTGGGTGCGGGTCGCCCTCCAATCGCTCCCGTCTTCCCAAATTTCCAGAAAACCAGATATCCTCCCACTCCAATCAGGAGAAATCCAGTGATCATCAGGCCGAATATCCACACATCTTCGATATCCTCAATGGACAGCTGGGAGAGGCATATGATCTTCCACTCCTTACGGGAATCCAAAATATACCCCACCGGGTGTGTCCCCTGTGGACATGTGGGAGCCCCCTGCTCCGTTCTCATTGTTAAAAAAATCTTATCGATCGCATTGAATGACCAGTTTTTCAAATCCATGGTTAGTAAAAATAGTACAGCAAAGAAGTAGCCATATCTAAACACCAGCATCATGACAACATGCAGCAGCAAATCTCAGAAAACCACTTGGCCCCTGTGTGGAAAAGTTTCGGGAACATTGCAAACTACAAACCCAAAATCCCCACCTCCACTGGTAATCTGCTCTTGTCCAACAGCTTAAATAACTTCTATTGTTGGTTTGATGAGCCATCAAACAGGTCTCACACCTCTTCCAGTCCCAATAATGGAGATATTGGTGACCCATCCCCCACCCCAGAGCCATCACCATCATTTACCTTCAGCACCCTCCTCCTCACCCAGGAGGTCCTCACTTCACACACCTCCACCACAACCCTATGGGGCAGATGTGAAGAAGCAATTCAAAACTCTAAGTACACAGAAAGCCCCTGGACCTGATGGTGTATCTCCTGCCAATAACACTGTGCTGAAGTGTTTCCAGGCATTTTCAACTGCTTACCAAAGACAACTCATGTGCCTGCCTGCCTGCTTCAAGATCTCCATCATAGACCCAGTCCCCAATAAGTCAATGATCAGTGGACTCAATGACTACAGATTTGTGGCTCTGATGTCTGTGGTCATGAAGTCCTTTGAGCACATGGTTTTCCCCCACCTTAAGACCCCCACAGCCCCTCCTGGGCCGCCTGCAGTTTGCCTACAGAGCCAGCAGGGGTCTCATTTATCAAACATTGCGTAGAATCCTCACTAAAACCGTACTTAAGCTCAGCAAAAAAAAAAAAAAGAAAAAAAGTACTTACGCCAAGTAGGTTTGTGATCTATCAAACATGGAGTACGCACAGCTGCATGCAATCTCCGCTTCATAAATCGGAGACTAACGAGAATGTTTCTCAGCTGCATTTTAGTCACATCCTGCCTTCACCACGCCCACTTACTACCATAAATAGTCATTGCAAAGTGCCTTGTAGATCTCATGCATATACACAAGCCGGCTTGTTGTAGCGCTCTGCCAATGACAATGATGACCGTAGATCAAGGCAGATCAAGGAAGCGCAATTTCACAGAAGCAGAAATTGAGGTACTTGTGGGTGAGGTGGAGAAATGAAAGGAAGTGCTTTTGCAAAACAAATAAGAGAAAATCCACGGAGTGGCACAGCGTTGCTGAAGCCGTCAATGTTGTGAATTCTTCAGAAAGATCTGTGGCGGATATAAAAAAAATGGTCCAATCAGGATTCAAACCCCAGTCTCTCAGGTGAAAGTCACACACGCTAACCAGTCAGCCAAACAGAGATCTCCTCTGTACAAGTATCCAGGATGCATGATCAGTAGGGTCACAGTGACAGGACACACACTGTCACAGACGCATGACAATCTGTCTCAATCTGTCCCCCTGCTGATATTCTGCATTCTGCATTCCGTATTCTGTGCTTCAGGCTGTGTGTGTGTGTGTGTGCGTGCGCGCGTGTGTGAGTGTGCGCGCATGTGTGTGTACGCGTGTGTGTGTGTGTGGGGGGGGGGGGGGTCTTGTTCAGTGTGAAAACGATGCAGGATATCATAATTGTATCCTTCTCAGCAGCAGCACTACAGGTGCTCTCCATGTCCAAAATGTGCGTAAGCCAGGCCCTTAGTCAACTTAAAGTTGCACACATTTTTCCGCTAAGTTTTCTTTCATAAATCCCAAAGTTTACATGGAAAGTTGCTTACGCAGTTTTCCAAACCCGTTTTGTGCGTAAAGCCGGGCGTACACTGTGCGACTTTTTCACTCGCAGCGTTCAGCTTCAGCTCAAACTGTACGACTTCCTCGCAGAGCAGATCTCACGAGTCGTGTGCTCACACTGTACGACCCAGTTCTCGCATGCGACCTGACTGCTCACACTGTACGTCTGGTAGCAACACGTCGGCCCTAAAAATGTGCTAAAAATAGCAGTTTTTACTCAACACGTCAGACTTTTTTGTCTTGCCCGTTGTCCTTCGGGAGTGCTGCAGGAGGACACACAGGGATTTATGGGGGTTGGATGAGGAAAACAAAATAAAGAAAGTGAATCTGTGTTTTGTGATCAGTTTAATTTGACATGAACACGACAAACACGCTTTCTTGACAATCTTTGTGAGTAAAAAAAAACGTGTAGAAACAAAAACGAACAGCGTGTGTTATTAGGGAAATAGCGAGCGACCGGCGTTGATGCATGATTGCGCATGCGCCGTGAGCGGTTCTGACACTTTTTTTGGGATCGTAGCTGCTCGCAGCTGCTCGCAGCGCCGCTTCAACAGTGCGATACCCTCACGAGGGACGAGCGAAATATTAAACACACTAGAAGTCCCTGCGACCTCACGACTGCTGATCGGCGGCTGGTCACGTGGTGTTAATCACCTCTCGTAACCCCCTGTACACTACACGACCGCTCGGCGCAAAACTCGCCCCGATGTCGTGGCTTCTCGCACGACCGGAAAATCGTCTCAAAAAAGTGAAAAAGTCGCACAGTGTACGCCCGGCTTAAGCAAGCTTGATAAATGAGGCCCCTGGTCTGTAGAAGATGCCATCAACATGGTTCTTTCTTTCATCCTGCAGCATCTGGACTCCCTGGGTACCAATGCTAGGATCCTGTTTGTGAACTTTAACTCTGGCTTCAACACAATCCTTACAGACCTCCTCCAAGACAATATATCCCAGATGAACGTGCCTGACCCCATCTGCAGGTGAATCACCGACTTCCTGACAAGCAGGAAGCAGCAAATGAGGCTGGGGACAAATGTCTCTGACCTGCAGACCATCAGCACTGGCTCCCCTCAGGTTGTGTTCTCTCCCCTCTGCTCTTCTCCCTGTACACCAACAGCTGCACCTCCAACAATGAGTCTGTCAATCTTATCAAGTTTGTAGACTACACCACCATCATCTGACTCATCTCTGACAAGAATGAGTCTTTCTACAGAATGGAGGTCAAACGGCTGGCAGCCACAACAACCTGGGGCTAAATGCCCAGAAGACAGTGGAGGTTGTTGTGGACTTTAGGAAGCACCCCCCCCCCCCCCCCCCCAACCCTGTCTGACACTCTCATCATGATGGTGGATGTTGCTTCCTGGAGACCACCATCATCCAAGACCTCAAGTGGGAGCCCATCATGACCTCTGTCATAAAAAAGGCCCAGGAGAGGATGTACTTCCTGAGGCAGTTGAAGAAATTCAACCTGCCAGTACAGTCGATGAAGTAGTTCTACACCGAAATCATCGAGTCCATCCTCACCTCTTCAATCACCGTGTGGTATACTGGAGCTACCATCAGGGAAAAGAAGAAGCTCTGATCAGTACCCATACTGTCTTGTGTATAGTAGCTGTTTCTCTAAGTACTGCCTCTTTATTTAATCACGATTATACTCTTACTTCTTTTTTGCACCAAGTACCGCAGCAATTTTCTAATGCTGTGATTTCTCGCACATATGACAATAAAACCTTCTGATTCTGAATCTGTAATGTCTGGCTCCAGAGAGGACAGATTTTTTTCCTGTACTGGATGAAAGTTGTTTCTACAGGCAGTGTTCATCAAGCTAAACAAGACATTACTCATTAGCACTCCCTAGATTCATTCAAAATAAAAAAACAACTTCAAAAATTGCTTGGGGTTTTAATTTAGTGTTACCAACATAAATAGTCGAGATAACTGGAAAGTCAGAATGTCTTCACCAACTACTTAACTATTAAACTCAACAAATGTATTTTAATTTTCTGCGTTCAATAAGATTAAGCCAAGGAGCTAAATTAGGAACTATTAGCAACTAGCTAACAGCACCACAAACACATCAGATCATACACTCGCTGGCAGCCACAGGTCAAAATGAAGTTCCCAGTAGACTAAAAGGTATTTTACTCTTAATAAATGAAATGAAGTTATTAACAGGGCATAAACATTAAATGTATTTATTTACAATTTTTTTTACCAGCATACATTTGTAGTTTATAATCAGCCTTGTCATAAATTAAACTATTATTTTATGGCAAAGACCACTAAATACCCAACTTCATTTATGTACATGAAAATAAACATCTTTGATATGTTTTGGTCATCATTAATTAACGTTGTGTTTTTTTACATAGCAAACTGTGATTAGAGAATCCATTTTGCCTCTGAAAAATGAAATCTGCCCACATATCAGTATTTTTTTTATCTGCCAGATTAATGTGTCCTTTTATCCAAACCTAATGCCCTAACGTCCTGAATCACATTCATATTGTACCTTAATTTAACAGAAAAATATTGACATGTGTTTCAACTATGTCTGTCAATTTGTTTTAGATTAATTTGCTTGTAAACCTTCTTAAAATGACTACAATGCACCAGTCGCATGTTTGACATCACAGCAGTCTCCTCTCCCCCAGTGTAGTTGCTATGACCAGATTTATTGTGGTTTTCTCCACGTTTACTGCTTCTTTCATCCTGGAAGAAGAATTTGAAGCTCGCTAAACGTACAGCCATTTTTCTTCTCCTTGTTCTCCTTGTCGGGTTTGGTGACAAATTTCAGGAGAAAAGCAGTTGGAGTTCTTAGTTTTCACACAAAACCTAAAATAACTTTTCCCTGTCAAAAACAAGCCCCTTTTTCTATGCATCAACATGTGTCGTTATATTTCACAGACATGTATGAAATTCATGGCACATATCAAACAGAATCAAAACGTAAATGTTATCGACCCATAGACTCCCATTCATTTCTTTTTTTTGGCAGCAGGGCATAGGCTCCCCATACACAAAGATTCACATATTGAAGTTTCTTTGAATGAAACTCATTCAGGAGAAATAACTTCATGAATGATAATCTACATTACATCTCCCTCTGCTGGCCACAGTTGGCTATGGTCTTGTTTGATTCAGCTGAAACAACTCCTGTATTTTTTCATTATTATGCTACAATTCATAACTGAATCATTTATTAATCATACCAGCTTAAACTAATACATAGTAATTACCCTCACTCGCGTGTTATGCTTTTGTGCAGCAGTGTTCTTGTGTCATCTATGAGTCATGTATGTCTGTACGAAACTAAGACTAAAGAAGTGGTTGTAAAGTCAGTTAGGCTAACAATACATCTTATTTCTGACATTTTCCAGTTGCTCCCAGAGCCAAATTGATTCTCCATCTTCTCCCACATTCTTGTCTTACATGGAAATATTTCTCAAGAATGGATTACAAGTAATGAAAGGTTTCCTGTCTCACCCCCGTCTTTGTCTTTTTATATTTTTTCATAATCAAAGTTGTTATAGATGGGACAAATACAGAATATTTGCAGATGTGTTAAATTATTTATGATAATTTTCTTCCTGTAAATATTTGGGCATCAATTCAAGAGCAATTATTTGTTTAAAAAATGTAATCAACATAAACTTAAAGGGAATTAATAATTTTGCAAGGCAGAGTAAGATTCATTACCCACAGGGTGGATTATGTAATCGAAAAAAGAAAATACACGTGTATTCAATCATACAAAATCTTGGTTATTGTTGTGGTATGAGTACAAACCACATTGATTTATGTCTTGAGGTTTCATTTTGATGATTCAAAATCTTTTGTGAGTGAGTGACTTACTGCATCAGCTAACCAATGAACCAACCAGCCAACCAACCAACCAACCAGCCAACCAGCCAGCCAGCCAGCCAACCAGCCAACCAGCCAGCCAGCCAGCCAACCAACCAGCCAGCCAGCCAGCCAGCCAACCAACCAGCCAGCCAGCCAGCCAGCCAGCCTACCAGCCAAGCTGCCAACCAAACAACCAACCAACAACCAACCAACCAGCCAGCCAGCCAGCCAGCCAGCCAACCAACCAGCCAGCCAGCCAGCCAACCAACCAACCAGCCAGCCAGCCAGCCAGCCAGCCAACCAGCCAAGCTGCCAACCAACCAACCAACCAGCCAGCCAGCCAACCAGCCAGCCAGCCAGCCAGCCAGCCAGCCAGCCAACCAGCCAGCCAGCCAGCTAACCAACCAACCAGCCAGTCAGCCAACCAACCACAACTTTGAAATACCTTCATAACACTGTTTCTTTGGAAATGAAAAATGAAACAGTGGCCCAAGACCTTTGCACACCGAACTACACATTAGAACTCAAGTCATATTCAGTCCTATATTACTCAAAAAATTCTTTATTTAATTAATATACAGATAAATAAAAACCTCAGTAACTTATTTGTGGATCATTAAATATTGCGTGTTTATCTCAAAGTAAGTTCTCTTGTTCGTCAGCACCAGTAAACACATAACCCAAAAGAGAAACAGAGGGAAGTGAAAACCTTAACCAAGGCGGAAGATAATAATGATTTAATGAAGCTTGTTTTCATGTCCAGCTCAGAATGGCAGGGGATGCTGCCTTTTCCGGGAATCTTCCATTGCACTCTTGTGGGGAAAGAAGGTCTCTTTGGGCCTGAGGACGTACAGTCAGACTCAAAGCTTAACAATGAAAACTGTGTGAGTGTGTAAGGTTGTGCATATGTATGCATTGTTTTGCAGATGTTAAAAAAATGGACACATTTTTGGTCACACTCAAAAACAGGAAACATAATTTTTTTGCAGAAGTAAGTAAATTTGGTCAAATATAGGTCCATAGTGCAATTGTTTTGCCTTAATGAGCCAGTTAGTTTGACAAATCAAGGAAGCGTCCAAAAGAGATTAAATGTTTTTTTTTATTGAGATACACGATTAAAGTTTACTTATAGTGCTCTTCTTGTTTTATCTTTGTTTGTCCAATCATTTAGAGATAAGCTAGAAGAAACTGTGCTCCTCCCTGAGGTCAGGTTTTGATCCAAGTGATGGTTGTGACCATGGCAACAGGTCCCAGTGGAGGACCCTGTTTTCAGGTGGCTGCGTCACCGTGGCTCCAAGCCTGCATGTTAGGATTATGGAGGACACACCTGCAATCAGGGTCTATTGTTATCTAAATTAAAAGCTATAGTCTAATAAAGTCAAAGTCTAATTCTTTTTCAGACAAAATATTCTCATGTCTCCTGCTAGGGCGAACAGATAAAATATTATTGCGTGTTTTATTTAAATGCATTTTCCAAATCAAAGCAAATCTGGAGTAAAACTGACAGGAAAATTTTGTTGTGCAATGATAAAAGATTCATGTTAAAGAGCCAACAAAGTCATGACCTTTACAAAAATAGAAAAGGGAAATTAGAGACACCTCTAGACCCACAACTGTGTCTGAGAATTGGAATGACTTTTCTACATTTCACAAGGGTGGGGGGCTACTCTCACAAAAAATAAAATAAAATAAAATAAAACCTCTCAAACCATTGCTTGCTTGTAATGCAGAAAGCTGTTTCAAAGTCAACAATATTTCCAGCTAATGGGCGAGAGAAAAGGTAAGGCACTACAAGCTCAGCCCTGCTGCACCACTAATGCCCCTGAGCCATGGATGAATGGATGCCTTGGCAGGTAAATAGGTTTTAACCATGTAAAAGTGTCCCTTCTGGAACATACTGGCAGCACTCAAAGTGGGACGTTTGCCCTATTTCAGCACAAGCCCTTACAGGTCTATGTTCCAAACAGATCTGCCCTATGAAATGATATAAATAATGAAAGGTGCGGTCTTTACAAGTAGAAAAAACACAGCCTCACCACTGTTACATAATGGTAAAATGAGTTATGAGAATAACATATAAGCCTGGGTAAGGCTGGCTACAGTAAAACGCTGGGCTAATTGACTGCAGGACAAGTTTATTTTCATTTCCAGGTGTTTTTTTTCAATACTGACATAATCAGGGACAATTTAAAGATTTTTATTGTTAAGGTAGACTTCTTGAAATAGGTTGATTCTTGAAATGACAGTGTGTATTTTCCTTGGCAATAGGGGGCAGCACATACCTAAATCATTGCAAGCAAACTGTATTTTTGTGTCCAAGACCTTACCAACGGATGGCCATTAGGGTCAAAAATCTCTGGGAGTGCAACCTCCAGCTAAATGACAAGCACATCAGACTCCCTTTCATCACTGGCAACAATTGAAGAGGTAAATGTGTTAAACAACAAGGTTTGTGAATGGCGAAAGTTTTGTAACCACTTGCAATGATTTGCATTTACAAATCAGTAAATTGCATTTTGTCCTCACGTGCTCCCGTAGAAGGAAACATGGCCTCTAATAAGGCGTTGCCCAGAGGCTTAGGCCCAATCCCAACACTTGCACTGCACCCTATAATCTTCAGCAAAGTGCACTTGGAGGACGTGCACAGTAGGGCTTTGAGTGAGTGGTCGACAAATGTGTAAATAATTGCCAAATTGGCACAGGGAGCATTGCATCATAAATCACAACGCATGATGCAGGTCATTGTGCTACTTAAAAAAATTACTTTACTAACAACTTTCAAACAAACAACCAAACACTTATTTTAAATAAATGTACATTCATTGCTGCTTTGTCTGAAACGTTCAGAGCATCAACTAATCCTAAAATTAACTATTTTGATTTCAAAATACATATTTTCAGAAAAGGCACTTGAGCCTTTTTCCCCGCAGCAATGGCTGGTGGGCAATAAGGAGCCTAAGTCTACTTCCACACCATGGGTCCCCGGAAGAACGAAAAAAATGAATGCAAGTCAACAGGGCTAAAAACGTAATTTTCTAATCCGCTTAGCCCTATGATCTGGATCGCACATATGTTGTACTGCAATTTAACCGTCTGGAGACAGACGTTGCAGATTAGCAACGTTAAAACCTACCTACCTACCTTACTCCACATACATATTTCAAGAGCATTTGTTAACTCAGAAGTACCCCTGAAGGACTTAGTTGTTCGTCCTTTTATCAACACTTATTTTGAGCCTGACAGGGTTAAATGAAAAGTAATGATGGGTGTTTTGGCCATGCCATTCATGCACTTTGAGATTTATCAGCTTATTAAAGTTCGTAATTAACACGACTACAAACTGGAAATCGTCATGTCGCATATGTGACGTCACCACATAATCTCCTTTTCCCTAACGTAGCTGCTACTTAACAAATGACCAGATTTATGGTGCTTCTTTCCTTCTGTGGGAAGTTTGCTGAACTTACAGCCATTTTCCCTCAGTTTTCTCTATGTCTGGTTTGATGACGTCACTTTCGTGAAGCGCAGTTGTAGTCTTGGACTTATTTTCACACACAACGTAAAATAGCGTTTCCCCCCCGTTGGAAAATAAGCAGGTATCAAAATGTGTATTTAAAATTCGCAGACATCATATGTGAAATCCATGGCACAAAACAAGCAGAGTTAGAAAGTAGCGTTTTTAGCCCATTAACTTGCATTAATTTTTTCGTTTTTCTGAGGACCCATGGTGCGGAAGTGACTTAGGCTCCCTATACACTTCACCCAAGTCTTCATCGATGCAGACTTGGGTGAAGTGTGGATAATGGGGCGACGGTGGCACAGGAGTTAAGTGCTCGCCCCGTAATCGGAAGGTTGCAGGTTCGAGCCCCGCTCAGTCTGTCGCTGCCGTTGTGCCCTTGGGCAAGACACTTAACCCACGTTGCCTGCTGGTGGTGGTCGGAGGGACTTGGCACCAGTGCTCAGCAGCCTTGCCTCTGTCAGGGTGCCCCAGGGTAGCTGTGGCTACATTGAAGCTTATCTCCACCAGTGTGTGAATGTGTGTGTGAATGGATGAATGACTGATTGTGTTGTAAAGCGCCTTGGGGGGTTCCAGGACTCTAGAAGGCGCTATATCAAATACAGGCCATTTACCATTTAACGGGTGTAAAGGGGGCGTGATCAACTTCCTCACTTTAGAATCAGGACACCCTATGCACTCACACCTCTGGCCGGGATCGCGGAAGACTGTGGAAGTGTGGGTCTTGGGATTGGACGTTAGACCTGCTCCCACCAGATTTTTATGGTTATATGTTACAAAGCCGCCAATATTTTTCAACATCTGGGCATCATTTAATTTACTTTCAACATTTCAATTGCTATTTCTAGAGATTAACAGTTAAAACTACACATTGTCTCTTTAAGTATTCCTCAAATCTGAACTCATCAGAATAAAACAACGTACTTAATGGAAACACAACACCCAGCTCATGTCTTGCACACTGAATACTCGGCTGGTATCACATTTGTTTTGATTCTTCCGTTTCATTCTGGTGCAAGATAATCCTTTTTACCTGTGGTCACACTCCGTGTTTATGCTGGAACAAGAACAGAGTGGAGCAGAAACGAGTGCATAGGAGAAAAATGGCTGCAAATATTGATTATCCTGGTGGCAAAAACAAAATTGGTCAATGTCTCCGTGAACTTTGGCTTCATTGGCATGACTAGATGCTGTTTCATTACAGCCAATCTTAAGCAATATCCAGAGAGGCTGAAAATAGAAACATGTTAATGTTAAGGAAGAAGGATTTTGAAGATGTGAAAAGGAAACTCCCAGAGAGATGATCATAGAAGGGCACGATTTGGGCGTGGGCTTTATTTTGGGCCATGCACTTCATTGAGATACGAGTTTACGTATCACTTCTGAGGAAGGTTTAGGTGAAGGGGCAAGAGTAAAAGGCCAAAAGAGGACAGCCTTGGGGTCAGGCAGTGCTTGGGGTTCGAGTGACCAGAGCAGCATTTGCAGCTAATGGCTACTAATGTGTTCACTGGTCCATTTGACCCTTCTCCATGACTGGTCTCTGTTGGGATGTCCTGGTGTCTATGTTTATGTATGATTAAGCTACATAGCTTTGTGACAGAAGTTTCCAAAAGCAAGTGTTTTTGGTTAGATTTTAAACTTTGAGACCGACATTGAAGGGAAAAAATCACACGTCACATTTTGGATCATCATTGCATCATGGTGTGTTTAATTTCTAGTGTAGCTGCATCTATGTCCTCACAGAATGTGGGCCTGCCTTGTGCCCTTTCAGCATGCCCGAGGCTCTGCCCTTATTGCTCTGCACAAGTGAATGCACTCAGTAATGACTTGATTTTAAAGAGTAGACATCTAGTATGTGTGTGGGATTCCCCTATTTGCTTGATTGGTCTTTTGGCCTTTTATTCACAATGTGAGTGCACTTAGGAGGTTTCAGAGAGGATGTCTAATTATTACATATGATGTGTTATTTAAACCACAGAGAGGAGGAAAAATTATGATGACTCAAAAGAGGATCGTAGCCTATGATAAACTGTTCAGTGGCTATTATGTCATGTGTCGTAGGCGTGTAATGAACACTAACCCATTCTGATACAAGAGTGATTTGTAGTGCAGTGACGCTTTTTGAGCTCAGCAAAGCACCAGATACTACTGAGATGTGTTCAACACCTATTGCCTTCAATTAAAAAAGCATTTGTTAGTCGTGTGTGTGTGTGTGTGTGTGTGTGTGTGTGTGTGTGTGTGTGAGCATGTGTATATTTCTCTGATTGGTTGACCACTTGGCTGCAGGCATGAGAGAAAAGGGCCAGGTCTGCTCGGTTCTGCCCAGCTCCCCGTCCCCGCCATCACACATAAATATATAAAAAAGCATCTAAGTCATTAGATGGCTATAACTTGTTTGTTTCTGCAAATGTGGTGCAGACATTTTACTTATTTATTCTGTCACGAGTCTTTGCCTGCCATGATGTGGGTGATTTATCCACTACAACTGGCTGTTAACCACTGCCTTCGGCCAATTTTATCAACTGGAAACCTGTAAAATTTAATGTTTACTGTCCTTTCTTCCACTTGTGCAGCCCACAGCTCTACGTGTGTTAACCATGCTGGTAGATTTTATTTTGCTGCTATTTAACTCAGTTTATTGATAACTAAAAGATAAACACAACGCTGGTCAACATGGAGGTGCCGGCTTCTTGCCCTGTAGCCTGGGGGTGGGGGTGGGGGGGTGGGGGGCATGTGACATCATGCTTCAGTGGGTCTATAGGAGCTGAGGGAAAACAACTTTAATTGGGGCAAAATTGAAATAAAAAAATATTAATTTAGTAAATTGAACTTTACATTATTAAAAATTATCTGAACATCTGATGAAATATTATCTGAAGGGAGAAGAAAAAAAAATAAAGAAGGTACACAGGGCAGGAAATTGTAAAGAATTAGGGAAAATCAGGTTAATGAAATATTAATTTAATAATTTTTTCATTATTTAGAAATCAAGATGAACAATGGGCAATATATGAAACAAATAGATTATTATTATATACATCAGTTTCGTATTATTATGAATTTAAATATATTAGGAGAACGAACAAACATAACATAACTTTGCTATAGTTTAATGAAGATATGTTATGAATGCAGTTCTAAGTAAAGATTATTCACACATTTTTAACCATAAAGAAAGATACAATTTGGGCCTTACATTTCCCTCAATAAATGTACCCTACTCTGTCCAAAACTCACAACCATAAATCTAGTCGACATTCTGTGGGGGGCAGTTTTCAGTCCCTCAATTTAGTCTTATTTTATTTCACTGAAATTATTTTCTTTTAAGTTTGACCCCGTGTGTCGTCTGCTCACCGCTTTCTTTTGCTTGCTTCTCTGCTCATTACATACATGCCCATGCTCCATCTGCCAATCCCCTCTGCTGTTTGCCACTGAATAATCACTCCTCCCTGCAGATGTAGTCCTCAGTTTCTCACAATCAGTGTCAGTTCATCCTCCTTCCTTCACTGTTGCTTTTTCATGCACTTTTTGCTTTGCTTTAGTTGCACAATTGGATCATTTTCACTACATGTACTACCGTAAGATGTGACTTCCTTTTAATGAGTTCATAATATTTAGGCTGATAATGAATCTTACAAAAGAAAAACGACTAACATTTTTTACAATTAATCGACCCACATTTGTCGTAGTCATCGTCCTCATTCCCTAAGCAGCCCATTTTCTTGTGAAAATTCTTGCATAAACTTGTGAATGTTTCCAAAAATAATGTGTAAACATGGTTTGTCACCTGTCTGCAAATGTGAAATAAAATTCTCGATTCAAATAAACAAAACCTAAAGATTAACTAATAACATCAGCTAGATAACCGGCACATCTGGCAGATGAATAAAAACTATTTCATGCATCTCTGCATGCATGGAGAATTCATTACAGTATGTTTCCTTCTTCTGTAACTTCATATAATATTAATAAAGGTTATTCAATTCTATTCAATTCTATTCTATTCTATTCTGTGTCATGCAATTGCAAATATCAGTGACAAAGTAGGGTTCGGTTTCTTTCTCAAGGTCACTTTGACACACAGAGGGAGTCGGGGATCACATTGTCAGTCTTCAGTTTGAGGAACGATGACTCCTTTCTCAAACACACAGCCACCAAAGGATCTTTTCTAGAGATGAAAAAAACAATAGAGCATGACTAAATTTAAAAGTTTAGAGCTCAAGTGAACAAATCATTCATGGATGTGTTCAGGTTCCAATATTTTATAGTTTTTTTTCAAGGTATTTAAAAAGAAGAAAGCTTGTACATCATTTTGTAAGGATTATATTCCCAGTCTTAGTTATTTAAATCCATATTTCTTTTCGGAGAAAAAGGTTAATAATAAAACAATACAGCAAATTGCTTATCTTATGAACAGGGTAGTTGCCATACTTATAAAGAATAAATATTTAAATAGGTTTCAATATAATGCACCATCAGTTTAATAGAAGTTCTCATGTTAAACAAAGTTTAGTTTACAAGAAGTTTCTTATGCTCTCATTTTAAAGCACACACTATCACTTCTTTCTCTAAAATTGCATTATTATTATTTTATTGCCAAAATAAAATACACAAATTCTGATTTACATTTAATAAAATTTAATTTTACTCAAATTTCCAAGTGATAACACATTCTCAACACTCCCGCATGACCTTTATACAGACGTGTACAAACTGCTGCTGCTTTTATGAATCCTAAATCAGGTTTATTAGTCCAAACAGGAGACAAAAAAAAAAACCAACTGATTTTATGAGACACCCGTGGGAGCCATATTTTTCTGCTGCATTCTAAGCAATCAAAAAGAAGTATTTTAATGATCCCTGACAAAACTGTTAGACAAAATTCCTCCAGGGTGCGATGATCCTTTACATTAAAGTGAGAGGATCGATAGGAAGGATGACATGAGAGGCCTCTGCAGAGGAGGGAATCAGGAGAGCACTACGCTCTCACTTGTGCAGATTCCACAATCACTCTTGAAAACACGAGGGTGGAAGCAGGAATTAGTGGTTTGATTAATTGTTTTCAAGTGTAACTGTGCAACAAATGTGCTATTGGTACAAATAATCAAAAATATGCCTGCCGCTTTCTAAATGTAGTGAAAAAATTCTTAAGCTTAAAGTGTTAAATAGAAATAAAATCCCAAAGACAGTCAGGAAACTCACATCCCAAAGAAACAAGTTAGCATAAACAACCTTCAAGACCCGAGAGCCACAAAAATAGGCTAAAAAAAGTAGATTAATGCTGAAATTCACTAACGAACACAGCTGTTTTAATGAACTCCATTTGGTTCTAACAGCTTATGTGACTTTTTGTCAACTGCTCAGTTCCTGATAACTCCTCCGTGTTGAGTTTAACTGATATTTGTTTCATGACAAAGATAATATTATAAAAGGTTGCCTTGTGCACTGTTCCCTATACAATTACAATATTTATAAAATGCAAACATTCCTGTAATATTTTAAAGTTCTTAAGGTTTTTAAGTTATTTTTCATAGTTTTCCTTGGACTTGGTGACAATTTTACTCATTCTCAGTGATGTACTTGATTATGACTTCTTGTTGTGCAGTACGCAGTTAAATAAGCAAGAAAGCAGACAAGTGGAAAACAAAATAGGTGGTGTAACTCCTATTTTGCACTGGAAGCATCAGCAGCATGGAACGGCAACAGAATGGTTTACTCGCAAGCTTCAGTGTGGTCCAGAACACACCGGCAGAGTCTTGGCCATGAAACGATTTCCTTGCTGGACTCGCAAGTTTACAAAATCCTTCAAGACTTCAAATTTCATGGTTTGTTTATGCCGTCTGTCAACAAACCAAAAATATTTGTTTGATATCACTGTTTGATGTCATATACCTGTATTATGTTGTTCCACCTGCTCAACGAATTGGTAGAGCATTTCTAAAGTACATCACATTGAAGCAATGAATGAATTTAACAAGAAAAAAATATATAAACAAGAAAATTCTTAAAAATAAAATACATTTACTTTTAGCATAAACTCCTAACATTTAAGCAAACAGGTCTAGTGGAAGCAGTTGACATTACTTGGTCAAGTAAATTCAACATTTTATTTCTTATAGTGCATTGTGTAACGTGATGAAGGAGCTATTCCTCAAGGTTATTATCCTCTAACCACAGTTCCCTTTGACACAGCACCAGAAGTGCATGAAACAGGCTCAAGGTCATGCATTCACTTCTAAACTGTTTACTTTCCAGCAATGAAGACAGAAGATGAAGAGACTCTATTCTTTTATCAAATCAAAGAACTCTATTTTCAACAAAGCTAATCAAAACAACTGTTAGTTAATAATACAATGTGACCGATCTGTGAAATCACAATATTATGATTAATATGTTTGTAATAAGTAATATGACTTATTCTAGTCACTAGACACACTGATACACTAAGGTAAATGATCACATTACACATTGCTGTTGCTGATTCAATCAGAACCTTCCTAGTCTGAAGCATGGCAGAGTCTCTGTGGTGTTTATAAATCTGTCAGCTTTGATTCGTCCAGAATCAAAAACATCCAGATTAATAAAACAGTTCCAACGCCATCTTAAGTTCAGTATTCAAGATCTCTCCTCAAGATCCCCTGAAGTTCACCGCATGTTAAGTGAAGTATGGACAGGCCATCTATACTTCTCTTTTTAAGCTGAGAACCATCAAGCTGGGAAAAATCTGTCGTTACCAACCAAACAACGGTTCCTTCAGAATAAAAGCTGAACTCTCTGACCCAAGGAGGGTCCCTTTTTTGACGCTGTGAAACACCTGTCACTTTTTACCTGGAGACTATCCAAAGACTGGTTTGTCGTGCTGTGACGCTGTACCATTGGCTCCAGTACCGACAGGAGGGTCCGTGGACCTGGCCTCCGGATCTGTACGGAGGTCTCACTGAGGGTATGTGGATGCAACATAAATGGCGTCTCATGTGTTCATGACTACGGGTCTCAAACCCTGATCAGTTAGGAGCAAAACATCATCTCCCACTCAGACTTGCTTCTCCAGATGCGAGGGCTCTGAATTTAACATCATTCACACACACCAACCATCTCACACTTCATTCCAACAGAACATCCATCATTAGAGAGTTAGTCTTGTTAAATTGTTTAAAATTAATTAGTAATAAATTTTCTTAAATGTTTGAAAGTCTCTCTTCTCTTGTCTCTCAGTTAATGCAAAGTGTTATTTTAAAATCCCTGTAATAAAAAGATTCAATCTTCTGATTTAAATAACCCAGTGTCCGTAAGATGGAATTCAAACTAGATATGAATTTTTAATGTCTTATGGTCCTCAATTAAATGTAATTAAAACCGATCATTACAATTGTGTAAAAAAATAGACCATCTAGTCCAGGGCTTTTCAATTCCAGGCCTAGAGGGCCGGTAACCAGCACGTTTTAGTGTTGTATCTGGTCCAACACACAATTTTCAGTGGTTGAATCACCTGTGCAGCAGCTAATCAGCCTCTGCGGAAGCCTGTTAATCACTTGCTGATTAAAATCAGGTGTGTTGAAGCAGGGTTAAAACCAAAACGTGCTGGACACGGGCCCTCCATGCTTGGAATTGAATAGCCCTGATCTAGTCAATTCAGCCAACAGTGGAAAACCTAATTGGTGCTGAAATGCTAGGTAAATTGTCAAACTGTTTTATTTTTTGTGTGTTTTTAACAGATTCATCTTAAGCAAAACAAGAATAAACATTGTGTTTATGGCAGACTGTTGTAAATGTCAAGAGTTCAGATCAAAGCTTTTAAAGAGAAAGTCACCCCCTACCAGAGTCTAACTCCACTCCCATTTTCTTTTTTAAGAATGCACCACAAGGAGGCATTGCCTGACAGACCGAGAGGGTGGAGTCACACACACGGTACCAGCTGATGTCCTAGGATACCTCTTAGCCAAAAGCAGATTTAAATTCAAATGTGGCACCGAGTTTTCCCTGAAGAGGGCGCAACACTGACAGTTTTAAGAATATTGGAATTTTAACTAAGATGTACCAAAATGCCAAATTCTTTACTACACGCATCTACAGCATGATTAGACACTTATATAGTTTAATGGGAGAAAACAGTTGATTTGGACATGACTTGCTCTATAAAAGTCAAAAACCACATCGGTTTGAGTTCAGGAATTCAAGTATAATTCAAATCTAAAATTTTAAATTATTTGGAGTTAGGTGAAAACACAAAGTCCAACATTATAAACAAGCCAAACTTTAAAAAATTAATATTCATTTAAGCAGTTTTAAATATTACAAGGAACTGTGGAAGGAGGGATGATTCTGCAGCTTCTTTTGACGAGACGTGGGCCTTTTTCCTGTCGCATGTAAACAGGAAGAAAGTGAAGGTGGATTTTTGCTGCCGTCTTTGTTGCTTCTTCCCCCGCAAAAGATCAGCGGATAAAAATCAGAAACCAAAACTGGTGGGTGAGAGTCAACCTGAATACATTTATTGATCGCTGTCAAAAACTGTCAAGATGTTTGGCAATGCTCGACCCCTCTAAAACCTTAAATGACAAAACCTCTCAAGACATGAACAGAGGCATTCATATGTATGTAGTTTGTGTTAGAGGTTTTCATTTTTAGCTAAAATAAGACATTGTTCACCATCAAATTTGACCTGATTACACATTCTGTTCAGCTGGATCTGATTTAAGTTATCCAGAGGTCCTGTGTCACCTCACAAATGCCAAACTCAGGGTGATGTCTTAAACATTTATTCTCAAACTGGGAGTAGACTGGTGGAGTGTTTTAAACAGTTGTTGAGGAATCTCTCGTGTGAGCCCTGGGAAAGATCATCTCTCGTTCTCCTAAACTCATGTGACAAAATTACAGGGAAAACTGTCACGAACAGAACTCAGAAGACCCGTAATGACAAACACAGTAAAAGTATATAAAAAATCTTTTATTTTTTGTGGAGTTACCAGAGAAGGGCGAGGCAGGAGACAGAGTCAGAGGGCAGGCGTGAGTCAAAACCAGATCGGCACAAGCAGGTACAGGGAGCAGGCTGGAGACGTGGTAGAAGACAGGCGATTGTCGTGATGGCAGGCAGAGTTCAAGGCAGGGGTCCGGAGAAAAAACGAGATCCGGAGGCAGAGATCAGGCAGGGTGGATGGCAGGAGAATTTACTGGCAAATGTTTTCAATAATCTGGCAGAGACTGGATAGCAGGATGGATCTTTTATAGCAGGGGAAGCAGGTGTGTGAGATGAGCTGAGGAGTCAGGGGCAGGTGAAGTGGATGAAGCTGATGACAGGAACAGGTGAGAAGAATGAAGTTGATTGTGGTTGCCAGGGAAACATGGCTTGTCAGGAGCTTGGTGAAGGGACCAGGTGAGCTGAATGAAGGTTGAATGAGGAGGCAGAGGAGGGTGAAAGATGGGAGTCATGACAAAAACACAATCTTCTCCACCCTTCATCTGTGATGGAACATCTTCAACACCTTGGAGAAAAGTCATCAGACAATGGAAACAGTCACTCAGAGCAACACTAATGGTTTCCCCTGATGAGGTTTGACAGAACAAAACAAAGCAGATAAATGACCTCATTTTCTCCAAACAATGATGAATACATTTGTTTTTAATTATTTTATTCATTACAATAATTTTCAGGAAACCAAATTTAACTTTTTTAAACTATTATGGACAAGACTATTTCTCATCATATGTGAAGCGTGTGGTCTGGCACTCCAACTTTGCCATTATATAATATCATTTTTAAAGGCACACTTGGCAGTTTTGGCTTGCCTTCGCACCATCTAGTGTCTGTTTAGTAGAACCAAAAGTGAAACGTGTCTCCTTGCTGTGCATTTGTCTTTTTAACACCTTAATCTAACTGATGAAATGTCTCCTCAGCATTCCTTAGTGTCTACAGGAGCAGTTCATCCCTATATCAAACAAATCAGCTGTGTTCATGATCTAAACAACACGTTCTCACACCCGAAGCATCGAAAAATGACGCTGGCTAACCAAGCGTTTGTTTCCAAGGCAACACGCTGCCCCAGAGCGTCGGTTTCTGATAAACTCATAAAATCCAAAACAGGAATAGATTAAAAAACAGCTAACAGTTAGGCAAAATTGACTAGGCAACAAAGCAAAAGCGGGCATGACTAAAACCAGAGACGGAAAGTCATAAAACCAAGACTAAAACACTCCCAAAGAGGTATAAAAGCAACAGAGTAAAAGTGCGTTTTCAGTAATTTTTTGAAAACCACAACTGACGGCGCCGTCCTAATGCAGATGGGCAGAAGATTCCAAAAAGTTGGAGGTGCTACAGAAAATGTTCTACAACCTTTCCTCTTAAGCCTAACTCTGGGGACAACCAGACTATGTTGGTCAGTTGACCTCAGACAGCGAGATGGAACATAAGATTAGAGCAACACAGATAGGTGGATTGGTGCAAGGCCATTTAAACACTTGTAGTCAAGAACCAAAATCTTAAACTGAATACAAAACTCTACAGAGATCCAGTGGAGAGAGGCGAGAACGGGCAAAATATGCTCCCTTCGACCAGTCCCAGTAAGAAGGCAAGCAGCCGCATTCTGAATTAACTGCAAACGTGAAAGACATGCTTGACTACCCTAGCTATAGATACCCTACATGGTCCAAACGGGACGTAATGAAGGCATAGAAGAAAAAGAGGCAAAAGAAAAAATGTTACAGCTTGTCCCAGAGACTCATTAGTGTCCCCATGGGAACCACACACCTAAAAAGTATGACTAATACAAATAGTTGCACATGAAGAATTATGTTTTTAATTATGGTCATGAGCTTTGGATAGTGACCAAAATAATGAGATAATGAATACAAGCAGCCAAAATCAGTTTTCTCCACAGGGTGTCTGGGCTCTCCTTAAGAGAAAGGATGAGAAGCTTGGTCATCCAGGAGGGACTCGGAGTACATTTGCTGCTCCTCCACGTCGAGAGGATCCAGTTGAGGCAGCTTTGGCATCTTAGGATGCCTCCCTGGTGAAACTTTCCAGGCACAGCCGACCAGGAGGATGCATAAAGGAAAACCCAGAACACTCGGCTGGCCATGAGATGCCTAGGGATTCCCCAGAGGAGCTGGCCAAAGTGGCTCAACAAATTTTTCTGCCCTGTTATGGTCCCCGTAAGGTTTCCCTGAGTCAGCACCTTGGACAGCGCCTGCAGGCTGCCACTCCCCTCTTCAGCTCAGTTCCAGTTTTCATTTGCAGCACAAGGGAGAGAGGCATGCTGTCGCACAGCACCAGCTGAAAGGAATCTGCAGTTAGACAGCTCAGGCTTTTAAAAGGCTTTTTCAGAGGTTAGGGGGCCCAGACCCCATTCTGTTGTCCCTTTGACTGTGGCTTGGTTGTCACTGGAAGGAGTTGTTGGAGAACTTGTAGTTTTTGACTGCTTAGTTTTTTGTTATTCTAAGCTTTTAGATTTTTGAATCAGTTTCCTTAGTTGGTCTCTATAGTGTTTGATCCAGTTTGATCCAGCTGTTTAGTCTTGGCTTTTGTGCTTGTTTTATTTTACTTTCCTGCTTTAGAGATAAAATAGTTTAGAGTCTTCCTGTTTTGTTTGAGTAATTCTGCTGTGGATTTATTAAGCATTTTGTGTTTAGTTAATTGGGCAAGTTGGTTTTCTCCCAGTGGGTTAAGTTTTAGTTACTTATTCTTAGATACATGAGACTTGGTTTTGTTTGTGATATTGCAAAGCCTCTTCTTATTTGAGTGAACCAATATTATAATAAACTCTTCCTCAGCTCGTTTTATTTCCTGCATTACTCCCTCTTCCCCCTCCTAGACAGAAGGGGGCGAAACATGCCCCCACCTAACTTATTATGCCAAAGACGTAACTGATTATGATGTAAAAAAAAATCCAGTTTTCAACCACCTGTTTAACATAAATTAAGTTACAGTGAAGTCTTTTCACACACATTTTGCCCAAATCCTGTTGTTGGCATGTCAGAATGTTTTTTGCAGATTTTGCTTAATGCACTTCTCCCAAAAATCCTTGCACACAATTTCTGATTGAACTTCATCGATCACTGTTGAATACATTGCATATTTTTCCCGATTTTAAATAGTATGAAAATAGACAAATTTGTGACAAATAAATAAAGAAAAATAACAGAATCTTAATTAGAATGATATAAAAAATTATTGGTGCCCTAGGGGGGCCTCAACCCCCATCCTTATGAGTTTAAGCACCTGTGACTTTGAAACTTGAACCCTGCCACTATCATTTGAAACAAGTTCATGGTTGCAAATATACAGTCATGTATGTCCTTAATGAACATTTTTGTTTCTCCAAGAATTTTAACTTGAACTATTGGGACATAAAACCCAACATCTCTGTTGTGACGGCGCACGAAACCACGTGTTTTACGTAGAAAGCCAGTCTTTTCTCCCTTTCCTCCTTCTGCATGTATAGATGTATGCCTGCAGAGGACCGATGCTAAAGGAAATTCATGCAAACGTTTTCCTGCGGGCGCAGCGCACTTTATGAGCTGTCATTGGCGTGGTGATGAAAATGGGGAACACACTCCAGGAATCACGTACACACACACGCACACGCACGCACACACACACACACACACACACACACACACACACACACACGCACCAGGATCCTGGCGTTAACTGAGACGCTGCGGCGAGGGACTATGCTATCCCGGTGTTTTCTGCCTTCGCCAATCATTTCAGCGTAAAGGAGACACGATCTGGACTTGATGTGGCGCTTCGCTGGGGCTACCGTTGCAGCAGTCTGTGCATATAGGATGCATCCTCCCCTGGCTTTTGATGCTGTGCAGATCCACCCTCCTCTCCTCAGAGTGATGAACTAATAGGCAATGCTTTTTTCCTCGGAAATCCACCGTGGTTTACTGTTTTCACGTTAGTTGTGTTTGTTTACTGGCGACCCGTCTCCTCCCGGTGCGACACATGCAATTTCTAGAGTATTTTTTCTATTCTTGTAGACTAGTTGAGGAGAAATTCTTTATAAATCTAAACACGAGACACCGCTGTTACCAAGTCTGACTGACACCGACTCTTTTTTGTCACGCGAATGAAAGCGCACAGGACTTGGATATTTATTTTTTTATGATCCAACTGGTAGCCTTGTTCAGGAGAACTGATCCAATTGTGTTATTATTATGCAACCGCAAGGATCTCATCTATAGCTGGGTGTTTAAGCCGCTGGATTGCTCTTCGCCCAAATCAATGTGGTTTCTTTGGAACATTTTCAGCAAAGGAACGCATATGCTGCAGTGTCTTTGTGGCAAGAGTCTCAAGAAAAACAAGAATCCAAGTGGTAAGCCCTCCTGTCACCATTAATGCGCCTTTCGTTTGCCTGTCAGTGAGCCGGCGTTTGTGCGTGCTTGTGTGAAAGAGAAGCCTGTCTGCGATTTTTTTAAATTTTCATTTTATTTATTTATTTTGTGGGGAGATCTGCAATCATCTTTATGCAGCCAGAGGCTCATGCAGAGGCGCTGTAAGGAAAAAGGGGGGTAGGTGGGGGGTACAACTTATAGACGAGCCAGGTTTGGGAGCAGGGCACAGGTGCACATACAACCTCAGCTGCATCAACCTGATCTCCTAACTTTTTAAAAATCTCTCCCTCTCTCTTTCTGCATGTGGATTTCCTTCATCACCCTCCCCTTTTCACACAAACACACTTTCTTTCTCACACACACTGCTGCTTCCTGCTCTTTCAGTTGATCAGTTTTTTCTTCCTTTAAAGAGCAAGTCACCCCTTACAAGAAGTGAACTCCACTCCCACTTCATGTTTGAAAAATGCAACAAATGCTGTTGCCTAGCAGACCGAGAGGGTGGAGCCACTAACCAATACACACACTCACGACATTGTGACATCATAATGTACCAGTTTACATCATAGCATACCTCTTAGCCAATAGCGGTGGCAGATTTAAATTCAAATGCAGTGAAGAGTTTTTACCTGACAACGGCACAACACTGACCGTTTCAGGCAGAAAATTTAAATTTTAACTAAAATGCACTAAAGTGCAAAACTATTGACTACACGTGTCTGCAGCACGATTAGACACACATTTATATAGTTTATCAGAAAAAAAAAGTTGATTTGGGGGTGACTTGCTCTTTAAACAGATTATTCCATCCTAGGGTTGACTGCAGCAGCATCCCCCCCCCCCCACACACACACACACCTTCCACTGCATCACCTCTTAAATGAGCCACACTTGCTGTGTTTTCAGTGAGCCAGGCCAGCCGAAGGAGACAGACCAGTCTCTCATGTCTGTCACTCCGCTGCATGCTGGCCAATACTCATCAGCACCAGCACCAGCAGCAGCATCATGCGGGTGATTTTATGCCAGCACTTCTGAGTCGATTGTGTGCGAACGTGCAAGGCACTAGGGGGGAAGGAGCCGGTTTCTGCTGCTCCAGTGCACCGCTTTCGCTGTAGAGATCGGTTTGATTCTCCACTTTTTGTTTGTTTGTTTATTAAATTACCAAAAAGCAGCAATGTGCGAGCCTCAGCGCCAGCATCACATAATCCCCCATGCCTGTAACTGAGCTCATTGCTGATTTTCCTGCTCCAGCCCTGTGTTCATTTCAACAGGCAGTTGTAAAGCGGCAGGTAGACAGCATGTAACTGATCTGAAGATGTGCGGAGCAGCAGTACAATTCCTCAAGACTGCAGCTGCAGTAGATCATCATCGTCATCATCATCTGACTGTAGGGGTTGAATTTTCATGACACAGCGAATATTTCAAACTATCATCAACATAACAGAATTTAAAAGTTCCCTGTGTTTCATTAAGGGTTGACGATGCATGATCACACTTACTAATTACTACACATTTGACATTATTCACATACACAACTTCACAAAAAACATGCATATAATAGAGTAAAACATGCAATTTATTCAGGAAATGAGTCAACTTTGAGGACATTTCCACACAACAGATTTTGGATGAGAAAATTGTCTCTTTAGGAGCTCTAGCTCAGATAAACGTCACATCTAAGAGTTAAAATGGTTGGATTTTACATGGCTGAACTTGGGTTCTGGAAGTCCTAAAGTTTATAATTTTGGGGCATTTTTCACACAAGAACATAATCTTTTGCTAACTCAGCTTACTCTCTCAACATTTTATTACATTTTAGCTCAAAATATTCTCTTCCAAACTAGAATTGAAGGGTATTTTTAACTCGTCACAAAGAAACAACATTTTGTGTTGCGAAATACTGTTTAACTGCTACATTCTCCACTTTCTTCCGATCTTGTTTTATTTGTGACACACTTTGGATGAGTTCAACTCTTGTTCATTCTTTAACTGTTATGGGGCAAAATATAATTCTTTATGGAGCTAATTTATTACACCAGTAGGGTTTGCCACGCCCCCTCATGACCTGTAATGTCATGTTTTAATGTGAAAGGTCGTGATTTGACCCCTTTCACCTAATCAACACAAATCTTTACCAGGTAACTGAAGACAAGTTGGGGTTGCTTGGTGTCCAGTACTGGGAAACTTCCAAAAGGGGTGGGGTTATGACGGTGTCAAATTCAGATGTCATGCTGTGCCAATTCGTTTCCCTCTAATTTCCACAATTCTTATCTGATCTGCATGAAACTTTATGTGAGCAATATTAGTCCAACCCAGATGAGATATTCATGCTAAACTTTGGTGGGTGTGGCCTATTCTTTGGAATAGCTCCCCATAGAACCAATTAAACAGTCAGCCCCAAGTCATGGTTTGACTGAAGAAATTTAGTCCACTTGTGTAGGAGTTAGCTCAAAACATGGTCATGAGTAGTACTTGTTTGTGACAAGCATAGAATTATGAGTATTTATTAATCCTTTATGCATGTAGCAGTGAAACCCCATGTTCAGAATTGTTCTGGAAAAAACTCCATTGTTCTTATCTGAATTATACTTTTTTTTCATTCTAAAATTTTACTTTTGTTGAGCTGTTTCAATTTAAAAATGTGTGATTCTAATATTCCATATTGAACAAGAACTCACCAAAACATTTAAGTTTAATTGTGCAAAAGATGCATGAATGATGATATGAGGATACTACTTCATACCTTAGTTTATTTTGACGTTGGAGTGTTTGGGTTCAGATTAGAAACAATCTTCAATGTATTTCTTCATGTTGCAAACAAATCACACAGTAAAACCCACACATTGAAGAAAAATTAAACACCACCGAAGCTGATCATTTGGGACAATTATACAGACAAATATACAAAATTCACTATGGCAACAGGCCACAAAGAGCTCCGAGGTGATTTCTGACTGATGGCTGCTCTGGAAAAGCTGCGACTTCCTTTACTTGTGCTTACAATGCAGGCAATCAATTAAAGCTAATACAAAACTGTCAGTAGACAGGAATTTGAAGCTGTGACTTTCAGTGTAAAAATATCCCACATTTACCTTTCAGTGCATATGAATAATAAACGAACGGAATGGATGCAGAACACTCGATGTTTGTATGGAAGTAGAAGATGGAGCTGGTAGTTTGCTTCTAAATGATGAAGGCCAGAATGCAGACAGTGTGTCAGTGGGGTGCTGAGATGTTTCTTACAACTAAAACTACAACTCATTGAATCCACTTTAAGAGACTAATCGCACTAATTAGTTCCAGTTCTAGTAATGTCTTCAAAACTGAATGATTGAATATTAATCTTTTTGTCTCTGTAGCACAGTGAGTCCTCTGTGTGGTCCTCTGTCAGCACACAAGTGTTTCTAAAAGACTGCTCACCATGCCTGAGCTGCTGAGGCCTAGATGGAGAGCTCCAGCTCCTTGGCTGTATTTTTAGTAACATAAGTGAGAGAACACACAAGGCCAAGCCAAGCAGATTGAATCAATATGATTAGGTTTTTTTTTTAAATCTACATGACATTTTTATAAGTCAGCATGTGTTCATGGAGAAAATCCTTCCCTTCCATTCATCATCAGTTCATCTGATCATTAAATGCCATTTGGCACTTGATATTATTATTATTTTTTTTAAATCTTGTAGGGCTTTGTAATCCTTTGGATTTTCGGGGAGGTCAGTCTGCATACTTAAAAAAAAATAGTTGGCTGTCATTAGCGATGCACCGCTATGAAAATGTGGGCTAATATCGATATACGATTTTAACATCGCTGTTAAACCCGATTATACCCAGATATTTACAGATATTACATTAATATAAGAAAGAATGTGAAAAAGATTAACCCACTAAAATATATTGGGATATTTTGTATAATGATACTGAGTCAATATTTAAAAGAAGTGTATCAATTTATTGAAAATTTATATCCAAACCCCGACTGCTAGGTGGCAGCAGTTTTTACCGCCTTCACTGTGACAGAGCCACAAAATCTTGCAGTAACACCGGATAACACTTAACACACTTGGAAGCATCTGGCTTGAGTATTTCAATTAAAGTGGCAGTATGTAATTTCCTAGTGCTAGGGGTTGCATACATTTCAGGGTATTTTACGCCGTATCGCCGTGACTGTTGCTAGTTTAAAAATACACTACGGTAAATGTTGCTACCTGTGGAGCAGAAAGCATGCAACCCTGGCCTGACTTCTCACACTTTGATGGTCTTTTAGTTAATTCCACAGAGAAAATGCTATGTGCGGACTCTGTAGTTTCCAGATCTGCTCGGGGTTCTGCGCCTGCCAATGGCATCATCATACTACGGCAACATTGCTCGGCCAAAATATATTGCATCTCTTTTGCAATTCTATTCTTTCATATGTGTTTTTGAAAGAGTTTAGCAGTTTTGTTATTAAACTCGTGTTGCTTACTATCTGAATGTTTTCAAAGGTGATAATGTAACTTTCATAAGTCATACGTTTAGCCAATAATTTAGTGTGATGTCATTGACAGGTAAAGGACCCCGAGCCAGCCAGAAGGAAACATGGCAGCTAATATGGCATCCCCCTAAGACACACTTTGTATTTTAGACATGATTTTTATAGTTTTATGTTACAAAGCTGCCGCCAATATTTTTTAATGAATGAATATCATTTTAATCATTTTCAACAGCATTTCGATGGATACTTCCAGAGATTAATGGTAAAAACTACACATTATCATTTTAAGTTCAGTTAAAAAAATACTAATATTTTATGGCTTTAAGTATCGCCAGATATTGTATCACCTCTGCTGTATTTTGATATATATCATATAGCCACATTCTTGCCAATAAACACCCCCAAATATAAGAATTTTATATAAAGATAATATTTTAATATTATAAACTCACAACACACATTCACGCGTCCGAGGTGATTACTGTCATGTAACTAAACAATTACGCATAATCACACCCCTCCTCTTCCGAAACAAATACACAAATGGTTACTAAATATTGCTTGTTAATATTGGCCCAGTATTACACATCAGACCGATAACGATATGTTAAAACATGCCTTACATAGGCCGATACCAATATTGATGCAGATATACCATGCATCCTTAGCTGTCATATTTCAAACAGGAGCCGTTCTGATGTACACCAGTTTTTCAGACGCACGCACCAACCAGTCTGTAGACCTAAACCACCTTTTACATTGCTTGTCCTATCTTTTTCAATTCAATTCAATCCAATCCAAATCCAATTCAAAAATACTTTATTAATCCCAGAGGGAAATTGATTGCTTTAGTAGCTCATAATAATAATAATAATAATCAAGTGATCAACGAGTTATTGTATATTACAATGGCTGTTGGCAGGAAGGATCTCCAGCAGCGGTCAGTGTTGCAGTGAAACTGAAGAAGCCTCTGACTGAAGACACTCTTCCGTTGTCGGACAGTCTTGTGAAGAGAATGCTCAGGCTTGTCCATAATTTTCTTGATTCTCTGGAGAATCCTTCTTTGCATTATCTCCTCCAGGTTCCACAGTCGTCCCCAGAACAGAACCAGCCTTTTTTATTAGGCTGTTGAGCCTTTTTAGGTCCCTGCTTCTGATGCCACTACCCCAACAGATGATGGCTGAAGAGATTACACTCTCAACAACAGACTTGCAGCATCTTGCTACAGACATTGAAGGACCTAAGCGTCCTCAAAAAGTGCAGTCTGCTGTGTCCCTTCTTGTACAGAGCTTTGCTGTTCTTTCTCCAGTCCAGTCTGTTGTCCAGGTGAACTCCAAGGTATTTGTATTCCTCAACCACCTCCACTTCTTCTCCCATGATGGAAACAGTGTTTGACTCCACCCTGTTTCTTCTGAAGTCTAAAATCATCTCCTTTGTTTTGTACACGTTCAAGGTCAGATGATTGTTTCCACACGATTCCACAAAGCGTTCCACCAGCTCTCGTACTCAGCTTCCTGTCCATCTCTGATACACCCAACGACAGCAGAGTCATCTGAGTATTTCTGTAGATGACAGGTATCTGATTTGTACTGGAAGTCTGAGGTGTATAGGGTGAAAAGGAATGGTGAGAGTACAGTCTCCTGTGGTGCTCCAATGTTACTGATTGCCTGGTTTGATGTGCAGTTCTTCAGCCTCACAAACTGTGGTCTGTTTGTCAGGTAGCCTTTAATCCAGGCGATAGTTGAGGCCCCCACCCATGTCTTCTGGAGTTTCTGGCAAAGTAAATCAGGCTGGATTGTGTTAAATGCACTGGAGAAATCAAAGAACATGACCCTCACAGTGCTGCCTGCTTTGTCCAGGTGACAGTGGATTGGTTGAAGCAGCTGGATGATGGCATCTTCAACTCCAACTCACACTCCATGGCGATAAGCAAACTGCAGCAGGTCCTGATATGTCCTAGTTTGCTTATTTAGGTGGACCAACAGAAGTCTCTCCAGGACCTTCATGATGTGGGATGTCAGGGCAACTGGTCTGTGGTCGTCATTGACTGATGGGCGAGTTTTATTTGGAACTGGAACAAGGCAGGATATTTTCCACAGGACTGGAACCTTCTCCTGGGCCAGGCTGAGGTTGAAGAGGTGCTGCAGAATCCCACAGAGCTGCTCAGCACAGGCCTTCAGTACTCTGGGGCTGACACCATCTGGACCTGCGGCCTTGTTCCTGTTCAGTCTCTCCAGTTGCCTCTTCACCTTACTTCTAGCGACAGATAGATAGGAGGGGGAGGTAAATGGGGCAGCAACATCTCCTGACTTGGTTGAAGACAGATTTATAGAACTAGAAGAGTCCATGACTGTGTTAGAGGACAAAAGAGCTAGCCTGTGACTGGAAAATGTTGGATCAGAGGAGGATGGGATGTCTGTTTGGCTGGGGACAGGCAAGGAGCAGACATCTCTGATATTGTTCCTCTGTAGTTTGTTCTCCAGCTTCTTCCTGTATGCCTCCTTGCTGTCTCTGATCGTGATCTTCAGTTGCTTCTGTATACTCCTCAATAATTCCCTGTCTTCCTCCTTGGAGGATCTTTTTTCTCTTTTAGAAGATTCTTCATTTCACTGGTGATCCAGGGTTTGTTATTAGCGAAGCATCTCACTGTTCTGGTGGGTATGATGTTGTCCACACAGAAGTTTATATAGTCAGTGACATATCCAGTCATGGGATTGATGTCCTCTTCATGTCATCCAACCTGTGGTCTCAAAACAACCCTGCAGGGCTTCTTCAGCGTCCTGTGACCACTTTCTCACAGTTCTTCTTGTCACAGGTTGCCTCTGAGCAAGTGGTTTGTATTCTGAGCAGAGAAAAACAAGACTGTGATCTGATTGTCTCAGAGGAGATCTTGTTTTAGACATGTATGCATTCTTTACGTTTGCATAACACAAATCCAATGTCTTGTTTTCTCTGGTGGAGCAGCTGACAAACTGTTGAAATGTCGGAAGTGCAGCAGAGAGCGAGGCATGATTAAAATCACCAGATTTTTTATATTTGTACATGGCTTTGCATTGGCAATGGCAAGTAGCCTGGCCTGCCAGACTCGTCCTCTGTTTAATTCTGCACAGAGAATGAGTCTGGTAACTCACAGGCAGAGAGGCACTTGAGGGGCAGGACTAGCCAGCTCAAAAATAACCATTCAGACAAAAGACAGAAATACCGACTGTACCGCGTGGCGCTGTAGTTTTTTATCTGTAGTCTAAAATAGAGTCTGGCAATGGCGCAAACATCTTTTATTTATTTATTTATTTTTTTTTAGAAGAAAGGCTTTTAGCCCTTCTACTTGTTGTGGTTTTAAAGACATTCAAGTAATTTAGAACAGAGAAAAGAGCCGCAGCGAACTCCGCTGCTGTCTTTGTTGTTTATGAGAAACTGAGCATCGCTGTGTGACGTCCGTGACACTGTAGTTTTTTTTAGCTGTAGTCAAAAATTGTGTCTGGCGACAGCGTAGACATCTTTCTTTAGAAGAAAGGTTTTTAGCGCTTCTACTTGTTGTGGTTTTAAAGACGTGTCCAAGTCATTTAGAACAGAGGAAAGAGTCGCAGCGACCTCCGCTTCAGTCGCCATGTTTATGACAAACTCTGTGTTATGGTGTGTGACGTACACTACTCAGCGCTGATTGGCTAGGTAACAATTCTCACGGGGTGGGGTTATTTGAATAGGAGAGTTCCCAGACCCTTTCTCTGTGCAGAATTAAACAGAGGAGGAGTCTGGAATGCCAGGCTAAATGGCAAGTACATCTGCTCAGAAACCCTCCAGAACTCTAAAGATCTATCCCTAGAAAACCAGTTTACATACCCAAGTTTGGTTTCTGTTTATTCATGCTTTAATTAGGTGGTTGGTTTAGTTTTGAAACCATAAACAAACACTTATTGTTGATTAGTGATGAGTCCATAGAAGGCTTTAGCCCCATGGCTTCCAGTGGCCATGCACCCTGCAGAAGGTATTAGTGGAATAAAGTGCAACTGTAGCATAGCTGTTTGTTGTTGACATTTATATAATACAGTTTAAATTCATTTTTTCTTCATGCAAACGTTCTGTTTATTTCTGTTTCAACACAACTTCTTATGAATATGACATTTAGATTCAAACAACTTCCTGGTGTTGTTGTTATTAAAACACCAGTAGCATATTTGTGTTTCATTTCCTTTGTTTGACCTGTAGTAAACACTTAAGATAAAGCAAAGACAATCTGCTTTCTGGTGCAGATGAAGCCCAACTTTTAAATAAAAGGGCGATAGTGTATTTGCCAGAGTCTCTCTCTCTCTCTCTCTCTCTCTCTCTCTCTCTCTCTCTCTCTCTCTCTCTCTCTCTCTCTCTCTCTCTCTCTCTCTCTCTCTCTCTCTCTCTCTCTCTCTCTCTCTCTCTCTCTGTGTGTGTGTGTGTGTGTGTGTTGGTGAGTGATGACTTGATAAATACATCCTGAACTTCTCAGTTTTGAATGAAAACCTCAGAAAGTAAGTATTGGCTGTAAATCTACAACTGATTAACATGTGGAGAAAGTCCTGTAGTGTTAGTCAAAATGTCAGCAAAAACAAGGTAAAAACAACTTTATGCTGTGTTAAGATGAGCACAAAAAAAAAATGCAGTTAGATGAATTACACAGGCTGAATGTACAAAAGTTTTCATAATTTTTAGTTTTGCCGATACTGAGCTAAGATCTAATGTGGATTTTACTGAGAGTCATTAACAGCACATAGCAACACTTTTTACAACTTCTTTGCTTAGAACTTAACTTATAACTACCGAGGAACCAGTTACACATCGATCTACATACGTAAAGGACATATATTGATGGAAGGCATAATTGCTGGGGTCGACTCTGTCTGTCTGTCAGCAACATTTCAAATGATCAATTGGATTTTAATGAAACTCTCAGGATGTCTGTAGCAGAGAAGCATCTACAACTGTTCATCTTTTGTAGTCAGTTCAACTGAAGGTGGCGGGCACGGCCAACTGATGTAGAAAATGGACGCTTTTACAACTCGAGCAATCATACAGAATTTTGGTAAAAAGTTAGTGTTGTAGTGGCTGAGAGTGATTCTCAACTAATACTCTGATTGCACAAGATCTTATCATTTTGTGTTAGATCATGCTCCAACTTTGCTTTCAAATGAGTCAAAAATGGCTATAATACAATATCTTAGTTTAAAACTCTGGCATAACATAATGCATTAAGTCTCTTTCTTTCATCTGTGTGCTAATCATCTAATTCATAATGTTTGCCCAAGTGTAACAGCATCAGTACATGTTTCAGAGTACGTCATAAAGCCAATTAAGCAGTGGATCAGTTGAGAGAAAAATATAAAATAACGATGTTGCCCTGCAGCTTTTATAGCAGTGGCAACTGTGCCAATGTCAGCACAGATGCCATTGTGAAACTCTGAGAATGTCATTGACTGATACATACAGCCATGATGAATGACAGGGGGTTTAATGGAGGGTTTTGCAGAAAAGCACAGAGGGAAAAAGTAGTGACGTGAAATGAACTTTGGTCTCTGATTGGTTCTTTCTGCTGATGCTGAGGGTGAAAGGACATGTGATGGTCACTTTGTCCAAAAAACAGACTTGCATTGAATGTATGAAATCAGTGGGTGGCCTCCTCAAAGTCACACAATAGTGGATCGGTGACGGCAATGTGACAACACAGGTCACACCATACTAAGGAGTCCATCTGATAATAGGTCAAAGCATTTCAGCACGTTGGCGTGCCTGAGAGCTGGGAAGTCAAACTACAACTTCAGGATTAGGTTTATTGTAGTCTGATGTTTACATTAAGATAAAGTACAAGAAAGACAGTACACATCTGGAATTTGATGGTTTGTTGGGGGGAATTATTTGCATACATGAACAGTGTTTTGGAAAAATAACTGAGCGTATTATCTGTGTTGAAACACTGGCAGGGGCAGGAGCAAGAGGTTCACATCCGAGATACGTTTCCATTATCGGCTGGAGAAACAGGGAATGCAAAAGTACTGGCTGTTGCCCAGAGGCCTAGGTCTGTAGCTAATGTTATTCCCAAATTGAATGTGGCCCAGGATTTACCTGGGATTTGACTTCACGTCCACAGGATTGACTCATTTGTTGGAGATTGTGAAGTAAAGCAACCTTTTTTGGTACAGAAACAAGAAACCCAATTTCTAGTGAAGATAAAGAGATGAGCCAATCAACACTAAGGGTAAAACTGATTCTTGTGTTTAAAGCAGCCTGGCTGAACAAGGGTGTCTGCAGCAGGCAGTCTTAATGTTTGGGAACTGATTTAGTTAGGAGAAAAATAAATCAGCTTTCTTTTTTACAGGCTGAATTCTATTTCAGACTGGTTTTAAATCTCTGAACTCTGCTGTTACCATTGAGAGAGCACATAGCCTTGCATAACAAACAATGACATACACTCAAATAAAATTCCCTTTGAAGAGAAAGACTGATTCTTATTTGGACAAATGTGGATTACTTTAGACTAGATTTGACAATCTTTTGGCTAGTTAGAACAGGGAAAGTTTTAATGTAAAACTTTTATTATGGTTTTACTGTTTAACTTTGACCACTTGTGATTGTCCATTACACTGGAATGTTTCTATTGAAGTGTCCCAGGCTGCACTGGAAGTGCTCCAGCTAACAGCTTCTGCTATTTGTGTTCATCAAAAACCACATAAATCCAAGTATGAAACCATCAGGTGGAAAATAGATCCAAAGGGCTAATCAAAGTGAAAAAAAAAAAATAAAAGTTTAATTGGAGACATTTTTTACATTTTGCTCTTGGTCTTGCATGAGATAGCTGTTAACTGAACTGAACATATGACATTTGAAATACAAATTTTCCACATAACCATTTTTTTTCTACAAAATGAACACATGACTGGACCTAGAATGTATGCTTAGAACTTTAAACATTATCATCAAAAGTGCATTTGTTGTAGACTTTAAATGAATTCAAAGAAATCTGTAAACAAATAATAATAAAAAAAACCCATTAGTTTCTTTGACTGGAGTAACTTATTGATGACACCCATTAATTAGTTCAACATCAGTTTAGCAAAAAAGCGAATAAACAAATAAAATCTGACAGTTTCATGCTCTTAATTTCTTTTTCATGAACAAAAGCTTTCTTTGCATCAGCATGTTGAAAGAAGCTTTCATACCGCACATGTTTCTCGGCTGTCACATTGAATTTATGAATCAATCAGTGAACTTAAGCGTTACATTTCCTTGCAGTGTTTGTGCTGAAATTACATCTTTGCTATAACAGAATCTGGTGCCGTGCTCATCTCACTGTAACCCATTCTTACTACTGCTGCGTTCCTCCGTTTTTAGTATTCAGACACCAATTCCACGATGACTTAATGTAAACATAGAGACTGCACTGTATTTAAAAGAGATGGGTTGATTAAAACAAGAACTCCCACAATTAGAAAACCAGCAAGGTCGGCTAAAAATATCCTCCTCCAAGCATCACTGCACGTTGCTAGGTTTCACACAGAAACATTGCAGTTAGTTTGTGAGTGACAAAACTGCAGCTGCGATCACACAGAAGTCTTAAAGAGATCCTTATGAGTTTGTGTTTTTATAAAGGTTGTAAAACTCTGTGATTCTCATCATGCCTTGGTATAATTTAGAAGCAGAGAGGATGCTGTGTCTTGCTGCAGTCAGGATGTCAAAGGTCATCCAGGGAGCCTTTTTTCATTCTCATCTCTCTGGGTGTTATAGAGGCAGTAGCATAATCATTTTCCACTGGGAATACATTTTGACTGTCTGTTCTGTTCCTGCACCTATTGAGCTGATGGGATTAGAGGAATCAAGCACTTGGTTGCTACTCCGCCTCCCACTGTGAGGCAATCAAGTTTAGATAAAATCAGACAATCAGGCAAAATAGATCCAATAAGTCTATATATTTAAATATACATGTACATAAAACAGGGAGAATGACAAAAACAGAGGAGAGTTTTTTTTTTAAATAGAAAATAATCTGAATCCGAATGAGCAGGCATTTGAATAACTCAGGGCCATGTGGGAGCCTATGAGGGTCCAAATTAGTTAAGATCTTTTTAAAATAGCATAATGTCACTAGCAGGAAATAGTAACGGATCAGCCTTTATTTATATATTGGTTTTATTTGGATAATATTTTGATATTACTGTTCAGGGATATAAGATAATATTGATACACAGAAATTATGCAATATTTTGTGTTGTAGGAGTTGGCAGATGGATGAAGGATCAGAGGAGGTATTCGTCACCAAAAACAGCACTTTATTCTCAACTCAACTCCTAACTCCTATATCTCCTTGACAATTGGTCTTCACAATAAAAGCATGTACTCCCATTTTCTTTGGTAGTAGAATATGCCCTTCTCGTGTGAAATAACACATCAACCAAACACCACACAGGCCCCCCAGAACACAAAAAGGCAGTAAAACACGGAAAATCCCCATTTAATAAAAGTGAAGTAAACACCAGCCATAACGAAGGGGCAAATTAATGGGGCGGACACCTCTACTGGTCTTAGTTTGATGGACAGAGTCCATCTCAGACTGTAAAACCCTCTGTAGGTGAGTGACCAGGCCAGTAGGAAGGGGGTTCGGCGGCCGACCACGACGAGGTGAGTGGTTGTTAGCAACCACACAGGCACGTCGGGCAAGAAATGGGCTGGCTTAAGATGGTCTATCGAAACCTTCTCCTGACTGCCGGCTGACTGAATGAGAAAGTCCTTGGGGCCTGCCTGACAGACCCGAAATGGGCCGTCGTAAGGCAGCTGCAAGGGGGACCGATGAGAGTCATGGCAGACGAACACATACTCAGCTGCCATAAGGTCTTTAGGAATATATACATGCGGAATAGAGTGGTGTACTGCGATAGAGATGGAAAAAACCTGCCCGTCGAACAGTGTTGGGAAACTTGGGTGCCACCGCACCGGCATCAGAACCTTCCGCTATGAACTCATCAGGGACCATAAGGGGCTGACCCAAAACGAGCTCAGCAGGGGAAGACTTTTGGTCTTCCTTCGGAGCAGATCGTAAGCCCAAAAGGAACCACGGCAACCGGTCCGCCAAGTTTGCTCCAACGAGAGAGGCTTTAAGGGCTGCCTTCATCGTACAATGAAATCTCTTGAAAAGAGCATTGGCCTGTGGGTGATAAGCTGCAGTGCGGTGAAGTTTGACCCCTAAGTTGTTAGCAACCTCGATCCACAGTTCTGAAGTGAACTGGGGGCCCCTGTCTGAGGGGAGGTCAAGGGGTACCCCGAAATGAGACACCCAAGTTGAGATGAAGGCGCGTGCGACATCTGCCACAGTAGTGGAACTTAGAGGTACGACTTCTGGCCAATGGGTGTGTAACGGAATTGAAGTGATGTAACTATCTAAAGTTGTATTTTAATACACTGTAAGTAGTTCACTTTTTATAAACAGAAGAATAGGCTGTTTTTATCATCAGGGAGTTTAATTAAACACTCTGTATTGACTTTGAGACAAGAAAAGAGAGAGAGATGGGATCGTTTGAGAATCTTTAATTTCTGAATTATAAATTCTAAACAATCTACCAGGACTAACTCTGTGATGGATGAAAATGGATTCGGATGTTGTGTTGGTGCGTGTGTGTGTGTGTGTGTGTGTGTGTGTGTGTGTGTGTGTGTGTGTGGTTCAGACTGATACAGCAGGTGAAGCGGTAGGGTCATCTGTCTACCCGTCATCATTTCAAACGGGGAGACACCTGTAGACTCGTGAGGGGTAGCGCGTATGGCCATGAGGACCAACGGAAGATTCACATCCCAATTTCGGTGGTTAGCTTTCACGTACTTTTTTAGCATGCTAATAACCGTGCGGTTCACCCTTTCGACCTGTCCAGAGGACTGGGGCCGGTGGCTAATGTGCAACTTAGCCTTGACACCCAACAGTTCCCAAAGATGTTTCATCACGTCAGAGGTGAAATGGGTACCCCTGTCCGAGTCGACCCTTGTGGGCAAACCAAAGCGGGCAAAAACGTGATTCAGCAAGAGGATCGCTGTAGTTTTAGCCGTGTCATCAGGTGCTGGCAAACATTCAACCCATTTGGTGAATGCGCAGGTGACAGTCAGTATGTACTTACTCCCTCTGGTGGATTTGGTCAGAGGCCCCACCCAATCGAATTGCAAGTCCGACCACGGAGTGGTCGGCCCTTTTTCTTGTAGGGGAGCTCTGTGCGTAGGGTTGGACGGCTGAAACTGACAACAAACCAAGCAACGCTCGACGTGGTCCGAGATATCACGACGCATCCCCGGCCAATAAGCAACCTGGCACAGGGCACCGAACGTGGCCTTGACGCCTTTGTGACCGGCGGATGGAGAGTCATGAGCCTGCGAGATCATGCCCCTCCTCAGCGGTTTTGGAGAATCAAGGACAGGCGGCGAAGGAGGCTTGGCGGCGTGCATCAGCAGCCCTTCGACGATCCTCAGCGTGGACCGCACACGAAAGAGAGAGCGAAGCTCTGGAACGGAATCAAGCTCGACGGAAGTCGGTAGCTGGGTTTTAGGATCAGAAATGTACTTGATCATCCTGCTGATAGCAGGGTCCCGGGATTGAAGACTGACAAGATCGGTATCCGAATAGGCAGGTTGAACGGCCACCGCACCTTTGGGTGGTTCCGAGTCGGACGCTTTAGCAGCCCGAGCTCGAGTAACTACACACACCTGATTTTCATCAGGGAAAGACCACACATGTCCCTCAAGCCACCCGGGTTCGAAAACCCACGGGGGACCATCGGTCGCGCCCTGTTTGGCCAAAGAGTCTGCAAGATCGTTCAACTCCTTTTCAGGACCGGGTGCGCGAGAGTGACCTTTGACTTTACGCCAGTAAATGTGCATGTCAAGTGCAGTCACCAGAATGTCACACGCCCTGAAGAGGGCCTGATTTTTGACGGGCTTCCGGCTAGCGGTCTGGAACCCGTTACTCTTCCACGTTGGTAGATGACACAAGAAACTGAGACGCGCGTAGTCCGAGTCAGTGCAAACCACCAGCTCACGGAAGCCACGGTCCCTAGCGCTACGTAGCGCTATCACGATCCCCGCTACTTCAGCGTACTGTGAGGTCTTTTCACCCAGAGAGTAACTTCGGGACTCCCTGTGGTCACCGTCTACCCAGACGACACCCACGCCCGCACTAGGCGCAGAACCGTGCCGAAAAGCACTGCCATCTACGTATACGGTCGGTAAACCCGCACAGTATGACTGGTCGTAGTAGTGGTGGTTGCGGTTTAGAAGAGCCTGAGGGGGCCTGGCTGGCGGGACTGACGTGATGGCGTCATCCGAGCAATGTTGGCACGCAGCCAAACCCATGCCAAGAGGGCTACGTCGGTTCTGGGCGTAGCGCACCTCGATATTGAAACTTTGAAGAGCCAGCAGCCACGAAGCGATTCGCGAATTGGTCACCACACCATCTCTGATGCGCTGACTGTTAAGGAAGGTCACCGGCTGGTGCTGCGTCTCAATGATGATTTTCTGCCCGCCAATGTAGTTCGCAAAGTACTTAACTGCCCACATGGTGGAAAGCAAAGCCTTTTCACAGTCCGAGTATTTCAACTCAGGTCCAGTCAAGAGCTTACTAGCATAGGCCACGACACGCCTGTCGCAGTAATGAATCTGGTAGAGACCAGCACTCAAACAGTGAGCTGAGAAACCAACCTCAAGATGGAACTCCTTGTCACAATCGGGGAGCGCCAAGCACGGAGCCGAGCACATTGCGGCCTTCAGGTCATCCATGGCCTGCTGGTGCTGCTCCGCCCACTCGAACGCCACATCCTTCTTCAACAGATTAGTCAGAGGTCGTGCCAACTCAGCGTAATGTTCCACGAACTGACACGAGTAGTTGCAGACCCCCAAAAAGCTGCGAAGTTCGGAGACGTTCGTCGGAGATGTGATGGTGGCAACACCCTGAATCCTGCCAAGCTGAGGCTGCACTCCCTGTGGTCCCACAAGGAGGCCAGCGTACTGAACTTGCGACCTGCACCACTGTCCCTTGGCGAGAGAGATCTTAGCACCTGCCGCCGCGAGCTGACCCATGACATGGTCCAGCTCGGCCAGGTGGTCATCCAACGTACGCCGACGAATAAGAATGTCGTCAACATAAATGAGCGTCCCACGCTCTCGAGCATCGGGGCAGGCCTTGTTCAAGAAGAAGTTGAACTCAGCTGGCGAGTTGGAATAACCAAAAGGACACCGGGTGAAGGTGTACTGCCGGTTGGCAAAGGAGAAAGCAAGTTTGTGTTGGTCCGATTCGTGGACGGGAATCGTCCAGAATCCAGACGCAATGTCAAGGGTGGAAAAGTACTTAGCATCTTTCACTTTCGGAAGCTCCTGCTCCAGGCGTGCCATAGGCCACCTAGACAAGGGGACCTGTTTGTTGAGTTGCCGGTAGTCAATGGTAAGTCGCCACTTACCATTAGGCTTCAGCACCGGCCACAACGGAGCCGAGTAGGTGCTGTTGCAGGGTCGAATGACCCCGTTAGCCAAGAGGCTGTCAATGATTTCCTGGACCGGTTCTATGGACGCCAGGGGAATCTTGTATTGCCGCACAAAGGACGGCGGTGCATCGGGCCTGGTAGGAATCCGGACTTCATGGATAGTGGTCAGACCACAGTCCAAGGAGTCAAGTGAAAGAAAATCCTGGTACTTTAGCAAAAGTTGTCTTAGCTGGTCTCGCTCGACATCGTTGGTGAGAGCATCCGCTTGGTCTATGACCTTCTCAATCTGTAACAGAAGTTCCGGGGGTCTACCCGGTGGCTTCGAGAGTGGTGGTGAGGTCGAAATCACGTCCCCCCGCGAAAGACATGCCACCGAAGGGAGTCCGCCTGTGTCAGGCCACGGTTTGTACGGCTTTGGCTTCCGCACACGTGCAAACAGTTGTCCGGACGCACCGCTGATTCTAGCGTCAAGGCGTTGGAGACAGTCCAACCCTATGAGCATGGGCATCGGCATCTCCTCGCTGATGTACACGAGGTGTTTAAAGGACATGCCTCCTATCGAGATGTTGACCTCAGTCGTCGCAGCCGCGGGCGAGGGAGCGCCATAGAACTCGTCAAAATCCTTTGGGCCCGAAATGAGTGTGGGGGGTGAGATGTCCTCCCCCCTTTGTTCGCACATGCTGCTGTAAAGATCTCCGCTGATGAGCGAGATGTCCGCTCCTGTGTCTAATAATGCGACACAGCGATGTCTCTGATTTACAGTGACCTCCACTGCGGGCCTATTAGATCCCTTTCTCACGACCAGAGGTGCAAGCAAAATTTTCTCAGTTACGGCGGTGGTAGCAGTGGTACTGCGGTCGTCATCTGTGGGTTCATCGCCTAACATCGCCACGGATGGAACGACCGGTGAGGTGTCGTCGCTTTCCTTTGAGGTGTTGTTGTTTTCCTGTGAATCAGAACCTGTGAAAACATCAACCTGCAGCATTCCAGTCTCATTTTGTGGCTTCTCAGGCAAACACGGAGCTGCTGCCCGTGTCGCCTGAGAATCACGCATGAATTGTTTGACGTCCTCGCCGTCTTTCTGAAGAGCGCAAATCATGTTCATCATGTTCTTCATCTCAGTCATCATAGGTAGGAAAGCGGTTTGAATCGCCGCCTGAAGTTGGGATTGTAATTGCATTGTGACCTCTGAGTCCATTTTCCAAAATAGTAAATAGTCTTTTCCAGTTTTATTTACTAATTTACTCTTCGAATTTGCCTTCTAATTAGATGTTTATTTAGAAACTTACCACTTACCTGTAGATCTTTTAAAGAATTAGTTACAGGGAAGCTAGGCTGGTGAATGAATATTTTGGGCAAAATTGTTCAATAATGCCAAAAATATCATTGTCATTTGACCTGTCCAAGATGGCGGGTCGAGCTACGTGTCGGGCACCTAAGATGGCGGACCGCCGCGCATGCGTCGTCCGACATCCGGCTTTGATCCCCGTAGCAAACTCACAATTCTAAACACCGTAGCGTTTATTAGAACCGCCGCAAACGTTACCTTAAAGTACTCCGTACCGGAAGGTTTAGCGGATTAAAGGACGCAGTTCCGCTGCGTCGGAACAGCTAGAAAGCTGCGCGGGACGCGTTCCCGAGCCTTCTCACCGAGAGTGGCTAGTTAGCTCGTCGGCTAATGCTAGCGAACGCCCTGTAGCGACCAGGGTCTCAAAATTGCCTCGATCAACCAACGGGCGTCTCGCTCCGTGATTGAAAGGGTTTCAATAGCGTACGCAATCTGGATGCAGTATCGCTCTGCCGTTGTCCTCGACTGACAGCGTTTACCGAGCAAGTCAAGCTACGGCAGGTGCTAACGAGAATTCCGACTAAGAACAGCGCGGGTCCTGCGCTTATCGAACGGAAATAAATTTCCGACGGAGTCTTCTGTCTCCGATTACACAAATGGATGCACACAGTGTCACAAACACTGCGACAAACAATAAACAGACGGTTCCAATGTATTAAAACAGGAGAAATGTTTACCCTTAGATGTAGGCCTCAAAATGGCCGTACGCACACGTCAGCACTTAAGGTGTTTTGATGAAACAGCGCCTCCTGTTGGAGGGTGATGAATATGCACCCCCCTTTCTGAGAGCTGAATGAGGAAGCGCTCGCTTTTCTTTTCTCTAACACACAGACACTGAACCAAAAATCCCAAATAAAATGTCTCCTGGCTGGCTCGCCATATATGTAACGGAATTGAAGTGATGTAACTATCTAAAGTTGTATTTTAATACACTGTAAGTAGTTCACTTTTTATAAACAGAAGAATAGGCTGTTTTTATCATCAGGGAGTTTAATTAAACACTCTGTATTGACTTTGAGACAAGAAAAGAGAGAGAGATGGGATCGTTTGAGAATCTTTAATTTCTGAATTATAAATTCTAAACAATCTACCAGGACTAACTCTGTGATGGATGAAAATGGATTCGGATGTTGTGTTGGTGCGTGTGTGTGTGTGTGTGTGTGTGTGTGTCTGGTTCAGACTCTCTAGGCTGACGTCAATGAATCTGGTCCTCTTTGTTATGACTAGATATCACGAGGCTTATAAAGTGATGACATGAGCCGCTTTTTTGCCGTGTACCTACCCAGTGGGGGTCTCCCAGGTAGATCAGGAAATGCCAGGTCTGGAGACCTCGGATGTACGCTGGAGCTGTCGGTGCAGCGATCACAACGTTTCAAAGCCCGTCTGGAGGGTCGACCCCGGTACCGTTCGGCGGCGTTGGCAGGTGCTCTTATTTTGAAAGGATGTCGTCTGGTTGTTAAACGACGAAAATCTCCAACTTCACAGTTCTTAGTTTAAAGACAAAACACATCTGGCCAGGCTGAGCTTTCTTTAGGATGACGGTGAATAGAACTGAAGTCAAAATGGAACTGACTTAAAAATGGCGTTGCCTTGTTTTATATCTCTGAATTGTTGATAAGTTTCAGTAAAGTGGATTGGACACTTGAAGTCAACACCAGATTCTCCTGCGGCAGCCGAAAGCTCTGATTGGTTGGAACAATGTGTCATGCGTTTCTATGGAGATGAGGATCAGTATGTCTGTGCCGTAGTTCTGTTTCATTAAACATAATTCATGACATATTTATTTCACAGATCATTCACTTGATTATTGTTGATCAGCATCTGTTTTGCTTAATAATTTTAATCACAAATAAAGTACTTTGATTAAGTAAAGTTTCTTCTTCTCCTTCGGACTCTTCTCCTGGAATGTAAACAGTCTGAGGAACACCCGACCTTGGTTTTTCTACACAGTGTTATTGTGCACAGGGGGCAGCTGTGTGGAGTTAAAAATGATGAACTTCATAACCTTACAGGTGGTACGGTCCACCATGGTGAAAAGGTGGGTGAAACCACAGGATGGAGGCAATGGGCCAACCAGTTCCACATGGACGTGTCGAAACCTCACCCATGGCACGAGAAAGCGCTCTAGTGGGGCTTTAGTGTGTCTCTGAACTTGACATGCTAAACAGGAGGCCACCCAGGTTCTGACATCTTTGTGCAGGCCCGGCCAAACAAACTTGTTGCCCACCAACTTGACTGAGGCTTTGACTCCGGGATGCGACAAACAGCGAATGTAATCAGAGACTCAGTGTCTCAATGAGACAGAGACCAGAGGATGAGGTTTGCCCAATGAGACATCGCACAAGAGGACTGCCTCAGTGTAACCAAATGGAACATCTTCAAGACGGAGGCTGGAGTCTGCAGATACACATGTACGGGCAGAAACATCCGACTTCTGGTCTGTTGCCATGGCTGCGTAATCCACACCCAACAGGACAGCACCGGTGGTCGACCTAGACAGGCTGTCGGCTACCAGGTTACATTTGCCGCCAACATGACGTATGTCAGTGGTGAACTCTGATATAGCGGAAAGCTGTTGCTGCTGGCGGGCAGACCACGGTTCAAAAACCTGTGCCTTGGCAAAAGTCAATGGTTTGTGGTCGACAAAGGCAGTGAATTTGCGACCTTCCAAAATGAACCGAAAATGGCGAGTCGCCAGTAAAAGGGCGAGGAGCTCCCTGTCGAACGTGCCATATTTCTGTTCATTAGGTTTGAGTTTTCGACTGAAAAAAGCGAGAGGCTGCCAGGCGCCCCCGACCCATTGCTCACACACCCCACCAATAGCTAAATCAGAGGCCTCTGTGGTTAGGGCCACGGGAGTATCTGGGGTAGGGTGTGCCAGTAGTGCAGAATCTGCCAATGCCCTCTTAGCTTCATCGAAGGCACGTAGCATGGCCTATGTCCACACAACAACTTTGTTTGTTCTTCTTGCCCTTGAGGGCGTCATAGAGAGGGTACATAAGGTGAGCTGCTCAGGAAATGAAACTATTGTAAAAACTGACCATCCCCAAAAACTCTTGCAGAGACTTCACAGATGTAGGGCGTGGAAAAGTTGCAACTGCCTGTACCTTCGCAGGAGGGAGGACCGCACACTGAGTTGACACCAGGTGGCCCAGAAACTCGATGGACGACAACCCAAACTGACACTTGCTTGGGTTAATCACCAAACCATGTTCACTAAGTCTGTTGAAAAGCAAACTGAGGTGTTCCAAGTGTTCGGAGACTGATGAGCTAGCAACCAGAATGTCGTCCAAATACACAAACAAAAAAGGCAATCCACGTAAAACAGAGTCCATGAGATGTTGGAACTTTTGTGCAGCCCCTTTAAGTCAGAAGGGCATCCGCAGGAACTCAAAAAGTCCAAAAAGGGTAATCACTGCAGTTTTGGGTACGTCCAAAGGATGCACTGAGACCTGATGGTACCCCCTCACCAAATCAACCATAGAAAATACTGTGGCAGAGGCCAGATGGGCAGAGAAATATTGAATGTGGGGAATGGGATAGCGATCATTGTTGGTGGCGTTGTTAAGGCACCTGAAATAGCCACCAGGGCACCATGCACCATCAGCCTTGGGAACCGTGTGTAACGGCGACGCCCAAGGACTGTCAGAGGCACAATCCCGAGGCGCTCCGTATTAGTGAACTCCTCCCGTGCTATCTGTAACTTAGTGGGGTCCAGGCGACGGAGAGGCAAACACTGGATGACCAGTGGTTGGAATGTAATGTTCAACCCCGTGTTTTTCTACAGCAGCAGAAAACACGGGGTTGTGATCGAGGGAAACTTGGCCAGCAACCTGTGCAACTCGTCACCCGAGGCTAGCATGTTAGCCAAAGGTACAGGTGAAGGACTTCCCAGAGAACACAGAAAAGTTTCAAAACAGACAGCATCAACTAGACACCTGTTAGCTATGTCCACCATCAAATATACACCCCTATTATTGTCTATTAGCAGTTAGATATTCCATTTAATTAATTTTAATAGTTTAACAACATAGTAAAGATAAATTACACATGATTTGAATATGAGGGTGATTGACCGGTCGCTTGGCACTGGAGAGCCAAGGCACCATTTACCAAAAGGATCCATGTTTGCATGTTTATGAGTAAATAATCAACTGTCAGCATGTTTGGGTTTTTATATGAACCTTTTTACACAGAGTAAATAATTATATTGGCTCCTAAGACTCTGTTGCATTTTTTATTTGCTGGTAATCATTTCAAAATAAAACACTGATGTTGTATGAAGAAAGTTTACAACATCTATTTTTATTAGGCAATGTTTTAAAGACCAAATAAATGTTATGAGAATCAGATAATAGGAGAAGCTGTGTAATGATGATGATAATTGTGATATGAGTATCACATACACCTGCTGCATGAAAGGTTGCTATGAGGAACATGTGGTGGTTGTATGCTGCTTAATGCAGCTAAATCAGATTACTTTGTAAGGAAATGTGCACCGCTTTTCTCTAATGTGCAAAACTTTATTAATGCAGTTGTCCCACAAAACCAAAAACCTCAGAGCTGAAAAATGCTCTGTATCCTTAGCTGCTGATGGTGGTTTATGTCTGTGACGGATTTGAGTTATGTTCGACAGGCAGTGATGAAATTAGCCATTTGTGGACAGGTCCTGACAAGGGCCTGTCAGTTCTGAGAGGAAACTTTAGAGAATAGAATACATTTTTTCTCACTTGTCAGTTGTATGAACACCCTGGTCCCAGGGCCAGATTAACACTTTGTTGTACCCTGGGCAACAATATTAAAGGGCCCCATCATCACGACCCAAGGATCACCATAATATGGTCACGTACAGAATATTTTACTGTAATATGCAGTAAATATACTCAATACTTGAATGCCTGACATCACGTAACCCACTCAGGGTAACCTTTGACACACCTCGTGTGGACTGACCAATGAGGAGAGGGTCTTAATTTGAGGCCCTCTCTTCATTGGTCAGTTTGCGTGACTGACTATCAACCGCTCTCAACTGACGTTCAAAGTTATAGGCAGCAAAGCATCTCTCTGCAGCGCAAAAGCCCGGGAGGACAGTTTGTTTAATACAGGGTGATCATACTTCCATTTCCAAAAAAGAGGACAGGGGATCTGTGCCTATGACGTCACACTATGGCAACGCCACACAAACCACATTGGAACCCATTTTTTTGTAGGAACTAAATTAATATCAGATTCTGCCAATAAAAGGGCTCTAAAACAATACATATGTAAATGTTTAGCATATTTATTGCAAAATTTCATTTTTCTGCTTTAGTGCTGCAACAAGGTTGTATTAATAATAAATTATTATACCTTTTGTTTTACTACAGCATCTGTACGCTTCCTGTGCACAGATTATTAAGGAAGCTTGTTCCAGCTGTGAGATTAGACGATAGGATCAATGAAAAAATAAGTTGTCACACACTCCATGGAAACTTTCAGAGAATCCACAAATAGTGGATTTCAAATGGTTTTGTTACTTTTTGCAAGTTTAGAAAAGAAGCAGATGAGACAGCATGTGTGATAATTTAGTTTTTCATCTGATAATATTAGAACATGTCAGTAATATCTGAGGGGCTTTTACAAACACTGTATAACTAACACTACTGGAGAGGGTATGAATTACACAGAGGCTTCTGGGGAGCCCAGTTATTGTGTGTGTGTGTGTGTGTGTGGGTGGGGGTGGGGGTGGGGGGTAAATTTGCCTTGGCCCCCAAAATGCCTTGAAACGGCCCTGGGTGTGTGACTGAGTTTTGAAGGTGATCTGAAATGTATCAGATGTATAAATATTGAATGTGTAGAACTTATTGTTTTATACAGGTTAAAACGTGTAGTGGAGATAAATCTACCAACATTTTACTTTTCAACACTTGGTTTTGTTTTCTTGTTTTTATTTAACTATTTTCCTGTCCTGTCTGTCTCTCATCTTCCTGCATCTCCTCTAAACTCCAGAAAATCTGCTGCCTGGATTCTTACTTTTTCACCTCAACAGTTACTTTTGAGCAGATCACAGGGATCTCCTGACTGCAAAGCGGAGAGCGCGTTTCGATGCTGCGTCAGTGAGGTGAAATCACCGCAGCACAGGTGATGAGCTCCACAGTAGCAGAGCGCTTCAGGCACAAATGAGACAGAAAGTAGAGAACATGTGTGGACATGAACGATCCTGTGTTAATTATAGTTTTTTGGTTGCACCACTTTGAGAATGGACCGTGCGCTGGATGCAGCAGCCTGGAGCGCACCAACGATCAGCGCTCTGCCGCTCTCTGTGCTCTCTGCTCAAAAGAGTCCATGAATGATGTAATATAGGTAGAAAACGTTTTTTCTGGCTCCCCTGGATGTGTAGGATATCCAGCTCCCCCATAATTCGATCCCTGCTCCTGAATGAATTACCAGACATTTTCATCAATACAAGAACCCCCCGGACGCCCCGGACAGAGAGTGAAAAGTGGACATGTCCAGGGAGAAGAGTCATCCTATTTTAATATAAAGCGGAAGATTACAGATACAGTATTTTGCTCGTGCCCTTGCTGCCCTGGGCCTGGGCCCTTTAGAGTTCGTGGGCCCCTGGGCAATTGCTCAGTTGCCCATATGGTTAATCCAGCCTTGCATGGTCCTCAATCACTTTAAATCATCTGAGCGCAGACTCTTTTCAGGTTGTGGAATTTGCTGACCACTCTCTCTTTATGCTCTCAGAACCAACTATCTGAAACTCAGCCAGAACATGAGATCAGCAGGGAACTACTCCAAACAAGACCCCTTGCTAATTAGTGGGTCAGCACATTAAAATATAGAACATCTCTATGAGATGTGTGACCTTTTAGTATTTCTTCTGGCTGGTCTGAATAATGTGACCACATATGGTTGAGAAGTAGAAAACATCAGCAGATTGTAGAGAAATTCGGTGCTATGGTTGTCTGTATCAGCTAATGCTGCTGGGCACCTTTACTTGCTCTTGGCTCAAAGAAAAGCCCAAGTCTAAATAGTCCAAAGTTGATGCCAAAGCTGTTTCAATCAAATCATCACAGTCATAGTTTTGCTCAATCGCAGTAACATCCCAGCCACCAAACCGATAGAGCGCTGTGATTGGTCAGACACCAGATTTGCCAGGGCTGCAGAGGTTCCAACAGAGCATGTCTAGAATGACATGCAGAACAAAATGATTTAGCTTCAGCAACTGATGGCCTTGATTTCTAGGCTAGAACAGCATAGTAATCTGTAACAGGAACAGTGATCCACGAGTTGTTTCTTGTAACCCTAAGACACCACGGCATCTTTTTGTTTTTCTCTATTATCGGGTAAAGATAGCTACATGCTAACATTGTGCTAACAATGCTATCGGTGAATTAGCAAAAAAAGTCAGCTCTAAAAACATCTCAAGCTACATTTTTCAATTGCCAACAACTTCATATTACACTGAAATGTATTTATCTGTTAACTTACTATATATAAATAGTCTTCGCTTGTCATCTAGAATCTTCTGGCGCTGAGCCATAACTGAAAAAACAGGTGGGTGGTGATTTCCTTAGAGCAAACTCGTTTGTTTTGATACACAGACTGCAGTACCCAAATTTAATTACAGGGTGGTGTTCTTACTTCATGCACCTTTAAAGATAGATAGATAGATAGATAGATAGATAGATAGATAGATAGATAGATAGATAGATAGATAGATAGATAGATAGATAGATAGATAGATAAATAGATAGATAGATAGATAGATAGATAGATCGATAGATGATAGATAGATAGATAGATAGATAGATAGATAGATAGATAGATAGATAGATAGATAGATAGATAGATAGATAGATAGATAGATAGATAGATAGATAGATGATAGATAGATAGATAGATAGATAGATAGATAGATAGATAGATAGATAGATAGATGATAGATGATAGATAGATAGATAGATAGATAGATAGATAGATGATAGATTGATAGGTAGATAGATAGATAGATAGATAGATAGATAGATAGATAGATAGATAGATAGATAGATAGATAGATAGATAGATAGATAGATAGATGATAGATGATAGATGATAGATAGATAGATAGATAGATAGATAGATAGATAGATAGATAGATAGATAGATAGATAGATAGATAGATAGATGATAGATAGATAGATAGACAGATAGACAGATAGATAGATGATAGACTTTATTAACAGACACAAAGGTTCAGTACAGACAAATTCATAAACAGCACCGAACATAAATACCAAAAAATATCAGATTGAAAATACTTACAAATATCAAATAAGAAATATAAAATTGGCGGATAAAATACACAAGAGCACAAAAATAACACGTAACGATTAAATCTTTCCAGAGTATTTCTCTTATCCGATGGCACCATCTAGTGGCTGACAAGCATATCACACTCCTTCCGTTTTTTAAGATGGCGACTTCACGTCTCTGTTTATACAGGTGCTGGCCAGTAAATTAGAATATCATCAAAAGGTTGAAAATATTTCCGTAATTCCATTCAAAACGTGAAACTTGTACATTATATTCATGCAATGCACACAGACCAATGTATTTCCAATGTTCATTACATTTAAATTTGATATTCATAAGTGACAACTAGTGAAAACTCCAAATTTGGTATCTCAAAAAATTAGAATATTCTGAAAAGGCTGAATATAGAAGACACCTGCTGCCACTCTAATCAGCTGATTTACTCAAAACACCTGCAAAGGCCTTTAAAAGGTCCCTCAGTCTTGTTTTGAAGGCACCACAATCATGGGGAAGACTTCTGACTTAACAGCTGTCCAAAAGACAATCATTGACACCTTGCACAAGGAGGGCAAGACACAAAAGGTGATTGCTAAAGAAGCTGGCTGTTCGCAGAGCTCTGTGTCCAAGCACATTAACAGACAGGCGAAGGGACGGAAAGAATGTGGTAGAAAAAAGTGTACAAGCTCTAGGGATAACCGCACCCTGCAGAGAATTGTGACGACAAACCCATTCAAAAATGTGGGGGAGATCCACAAAGAGTGGACTGCAGCTGGAGTCAGCGCTTCAAGAACCACCACGAGGAGACTCATGAAAGACATGGGATTCAGGTGTCGCATTCCGTGTGTCAAGCCACTCTTGAACAAGAAACAGCGCAAGAAGCGTCTCGCCTGGGCCAAGGACAAAAAGGACTGGACTGATGCTGAGTGGTCCAAAGTTATGTTTTCTGATGAAAGCAAGTTCTGCATTTCCTTTGGAAATCAAGGACCCAGAGTCTGGAGGAAGAGCGGAGAAGCACAGAATCCACGTTGCATGAGGTCCAGTGTAAAGTTTCCACCGTCAGTGATGGTGTGGGGTGCCATGTCATCTGCCGGTGTTGGCCCACTCTGTTTCCTGAGGTACAGGGTCAATGCAGCCGTCTACCAGGAAGTTTTAGAGCACTTCATGCTTCCTGCTGCTGACCAACTTTATGGGGATGCAGACTTCACCTTTCAACAGGACTTGGCACCTGCACACAGTGCCAAAACCACCAGCACCTGGTTCAAGGACCATGGTATCCCTGTCCTTGATTGGCCAGCAAACTCGCCTGACCTTAACCCCATAGAAAATCTATGGGGTATTGTGAAGCGGAGGATGCAATACACTAGACCCAACAATGCAGAGGAGCTGAAGACGACTATCAGAGCAACCTGGGCTCTCATAACACCTGAGCAGTGCCACAGACTGATCGAGTCCATGCCACGCCGCATTACTGCAGTTATTGAGGCAAAAGGAGCCCCGACTAAGTATTGAGTGCTATACATGCACATTCTTTTCATGTTCATTCTTTTCAGTTGGCCAACATTAGAGAAACAAACATTTTTTCATTGGCCTTTAGAATATTCTAATTTTCTGAGATACCAGATTTGATGTTTTCATTGGTTGTCACCTATAAATATCAAAATTAAACGTAATAAACATCGGAAATACATTGGTCTGTGTGCATTGCATGAATATAATGTACAAGTTTCACGTTTTGAATGGAATTACTGAAATATTTTCAACCTTTTGATGATATTCTAATTTACTGGCCAGCACCTGTATAGCTGGCAAACAGAGATAAAACACGTTGTTTTACGAGTATTATTCTCATGTCATATTGTGTTCTCATATTGCTTACCCACTTTTACGGATTTCTGAAAAACCATACATAGTTTCTGAAAGAGGAAAGCTCCGGAAAGATACTTTAAGCTACAAAGAGAATAAAAAAACACTAGAAGAGCAAGAAGAAACAGCACACAGACTAATCAACCAGTGCTTCCTTAATCCCGACAGCAACGACAGCAACTAACAATTGGATCAGACATTGCTGGAATCATACTTTTATCCGACCCATCAACCCGTTTTCTGAAAACAAACATTACGCTTATTAGAAGAGCTTTAAAAGTGCACACTTCTGTATTTACAAACATCTGACTGGCACGCTCCTTTCTGGATAATTCTCAATGCATCATTGTAGGCAATGTGAAACTTCTGCATGCTGCATTGTTTATATAATGACCAGAAAAAAAGGTTTGTTAATTAGATCACTGTCACGTCCTGTCCTGTCTACTCTTAGGTTTTGTCTGTGTCTCCGTTAATTGCTCCCACCTGCCTCTTGTTTCCCAATCACCTTAGCTCCCGGTCCTCCTGTATTTAAACCCCGTCTGTTTTGTGTCCTTTGTGGAATCATTGTTTCAGTGTCCAGCGTGTCTCTTCAATAAACCTATGTTAAATGGACTCACCTGTTCGCCTTCTTCCTCTCTGCACTTGGATCCTCCTCTGATCACCACCTCGCTGCCCGGCACGCTCGTGACAGAATGACTCCACCTACCAGTAATGGATCCAGCGGGGAGATTCTCCCGTGGAGTTGCTTTCTCCAGTGGTTCATGTCCGACCACCGGCCAGCTTCTCCCTCTCCAGCCCCAGCTCCGCCTCGCCGCCGCCAGCGTCCCCGACCGTCAGCCTCGGCGTTCCTTGCCACCCTTCCGGAACCGGACGGGAGTTGGGATGGGGAGACGCTCCTGGATCGCTCCAGCTATGAGGGCACAAGGCTGGCGATCTGCTCCCCGGAGTCGGTCCACGGCGTGGGGAAAGTCGCCGGAAGCCACCGCAGCCCTGTGCTTCAGGACGGAGCTGCGAGCCCGCCGCTGGCCGTGCCCGGCATGGCGGTTTGGACACGCCTCCGGCAGACGCACCGCATCCGGTCCAGCCTGTCCAGGCAGCTCTCCCAGCCGCGGCTCTGCCTTCGGCCCAGAAGCAGACGGTACCGGCCCATAAGCTGACGGATCAGGCCCAGAAGCTGACGGTACTGGCCCATAAGCTGACGGCTCGGGCCCAGAAGCAGACGGTACCGGCCCACAAGCTGACGGATCGGGCCCAGAAGCAGACGGTACCGGCCCATAAGCTGACGGATCGGACCCAGAAGCAGAGGGTACCGGATCTGGTCCAAGAATCTGCGGTCCAAAAGTCGGCGGTCCAGAAGTCGAGGAACCAGAAGTCGAGGAACCAGAAGCAGAGTTCCCCGGACCAGAAACCGACGCCCCCGGACCGGAAGTCGAAGGTGGTCGACGCTCCTTCCTGTTCTGAAGTCGACGTGCCCGAAGTTGTCTCCCAAGTTGACGTGGCCTCCTCTGAAGTCGTCTCCCAAGTCGACGTGGCCTCCTCTGAAGTCGGCTCCCAAGTCAACGTGGCCTCCCCTGAAGTCGGCTCCCAAGTCGACGTGGCCTCCTCTGAAGTCGTCTCCCAAGTCGACGTGGCCTCCTCTGAAGTCGGCTCCCAAGTCGACGTGGCCTCCCCTGAAGTCGGCTCCCAAGTCGACGTGGCCTCCCCTGAAGTCGGCTCCCAAGTCGACGTGGCTTCCCCTGAAGTCGGCTCCCAAGTTGACGTGGCCTCCCCTGAAGTCGGCTCCCAAGTCGACGTGGCCTCCTCTGAAGTCGGCTCGTCTGATGACGTTGCCTCCCCTGAAGTCGGCTCGTCTGATGACGTGGCCTCCCCTGAAGTCGGCTCATCTGATGACGTGGCCTCCCCTGAAGTCGGCTCGTCTGACGACGTCGCCTCCCAAGTCGGCTCGTCTGACGTCGTCGCCTCCCAAGTCGGCTCATCTGACGACGCCGCCTCCTCTGAAGTCGTCGCCTCATCTGAAGTCGCCTCGTCTGAGGATGCTCTCTGCACTCAAGAGGTCGACGCTCCGTCCAGTCCAACGTCTCCGGTTCTGATGGTAGTTTTGAAGGCCGCTCCGGCCCAGCCTGCAGGGACTATGTCACCAGCCCAGCCTGCAGAGACTTGTCACCGGCCCAGCCTGCAGAGACTATGTCACCGGCCCAGCCTGCAGAGACTATGTCACCGGTCCAGCCTGCAAGAACTTTGTCACCGGTCCAGCCTGTGTCCCCGGCCCAGCCTGCAGGGCTCCTCTACTGCAGGCGCCGCCCTCCCAGGGCCCGTCGCCTCCTCTTCTGCCTCAGGTGCCGGCCTCCAGGGGACCGTCGCCTCCTCATCTGCCCCAGGCGCAGGCCCCCAAGGGTCCGCCTCGCCTCCTCATCTGCTCCAGGCGCAGGCCCCCAAGGGTCCGTCCTCGTCTCCTCATCTGCCCCAGGCGCCGGCCTCCAAGGGCCCGTCGCCTCCTCATCTGCCGCAGGCACAGGCCTCCTGACTCTGCTGATCCCTGCCGCCTCTCCTGTGGTCCCTCGGTTCCTCTGGGCCCTTCCTCCGGGTCCCCCTCCTCCCGCCCTGCTCCTGGTTCCTGTGGGCGTCTGGGATCCGCCCTTTGGGGGGGGGGGGGGGGGGGGTACTGTCACGTCCTGTCCTGTCTACTCTTAGGTTTTGTATGTGTCTCCGTTAATTGCTCCCACCTGCGTCTTGTTTCCCAATCACCTTAGCTCCCGGTCCTCCTGTATTTAAACCCCGTCTGTTTTGTGTTCCTTGTGGAGTCATTGTTTCAGTGTCCAGCGTGTCCCTTCAATAAACCTATGTTAAATGGACTCACCTGTTCGCCTTCTTCCTCCCTGCGCTTGGATCCTTCTCTGATCACCACCTCGCTGCCCGGCACGCTCGTGACAATAACCTGTTTTTTTTTATTTTCAAATGACCTCTTCCTGAGTAGACCTGCTGGTCCATCATGCAATTCTAGTCCAGGATGGGTTAACCCTTTTTTTTATCAGTGCTCTTTTTTTCATTTAATTCAGAGGCACGTGTTTAATCTTCTTTGCGAGATTATTCCTTGTCAGTTTTATTATCAGGAACTTATCAATGTCATTTATCTCAGTAGAAGACAACTCAGATTCAGTGCGACAGACTCGATTTTGTCTCTGTGTGGTTCCCCTCCATTCTCTGCATGCTTCATAAATCATTGTGCAATTTGGCTCATTCCTTTTGTCCAGTAGTAAACAGCTTTATTACACATGATCCCTCCACATGGTCCTGTTGTGTGAGGATGGGAGAGAGTGAAAGATGATTTATGGTCTGTTCAAACAGCTCCATCAGAAAGAGTCAGAGCCACCCTTCCACCAGACCTGTCTGACATCAGATAAAGGGTATCTGTGTGCACCATTTGGCGTAACCTTTGATTAGAAGGGTTTTCAGGAGTGGGTGAAGAGCTTTGGTGTTTGATCACGGCTGGAAATCCTTCCTAAGTTAGATCAGTCAACATTACCAACTGCAAGTCGGGCTGAAAACAACAAAAAAGGACACTTCTGTTTTAATCTGCTTCATCCAATGTTGCCATTTCATTATTTGAGAACAGAACCAGCCTTTCCTGTGATTGTTACATTACATTTTAACACCATGAATGAGCCAAGGTCAGTGAAAAGTACAAAAAGTTAGCTATTTCTTTTAACAGCATATCATCAGAGGTTTTTAAGTTAAAGCCAAATTAATTACAATAAAAGGCTTCCTGCTGTGTCTCCGCTTGCTGCTGGTTCCATGCAGAAATAGAGCATGACTTGAGTGTTCCATCAAAGGGTTTTAATTTTGAAAAAGCTGCAGTATTTGACTTTTATTCCTAAAATAAAGCTATACTTCTGTTAACAGTGCAACTTTTTTCAAATACATATTGATGACAAGAGCGAAGCTCTACACATCTAGCTCTTCTCCTTTTCACATTTCACAGCAGATCTCCATCGTCTCCATTCAATGACTGAGGATATAATTATGAACTCTGATTATAGAGAAGATCTTGTGAATTTGGCACCTGCTGAGGAGAGCTACAATTTCTGCCAAGTTCGCGCACGTTAAACCTAATGGGAGCGACTATAAAGGGAATCTTTGTCTAAATGAGAGACATTGAGAGGTCAAAGATTCATCTTATGGACAAAATTCATTACACATAAATACATTTTATATGTGGGCACATTTTAGATTATATGGGACTTAAATGCCAAAGTCATTTATAATCTGTAAAACCAGATTAGTCTTCAGCATTCATGAACAAATCTGTTTAGGGTAAACCTTTGTGATATATATGTACCACTCATGAGTATTTCTTTCATTACAAATTAAAAGTTACTAAACAAATGCTGCGTGAGGGAGTTTTTCTAAACTAAATACCTGAAACCTGTCTCAAACTCTTCTCTTTTTTTTATATCTGTGTTTTCAATGAGCAAGAAAATTCAGGTTATTGGTGTCTGCTGGCATCCAAACTAAACAAAACGAAGACATTTGCACAATGGTCACAAACATATCACAATTACTTAGAAATTATGAGACATGCTCTATGTGAGCGAAATATTCAGAACACCTGCCTCAATGGTGTCTTACGCATCACTTCAGTGTGATTCAGATATTTTGCAAATTTTCTCACAAGTTGCTAACAGTTGCAGCTCAGTCTAATACTGGTCGTTTGCTGTCATTGTTGAAATGATTTTCCTGAACTTGTATAAACCATTGTGCAGAGACAGTTTGCACGTCCTACAGAGGTGATCTGGACCAATGGACTCAATCTGCACGTCCATGCGACGTTGACTGTTTGCGGGCAAACTTCGAGGTTATAATTATTTCTAATTTAGTTACATTTTGAAGGATTGCTGATATTTCATTTTGTAGAAAGGAGCAATGGAAGACTTATAGACTTGAGTTCTTATTCAGAATTTGGAATTTTGTAATTGAATAAAAAAACAAAATGTTAAAAGAGGGAAATCAATTATAAAAAGGCCTTTCTTTATGTATCAGAAGATACTTTTGTGAAAACAACTAAACTAGAGACAAACATACAACACATGATGTGAAGCATAAATATTTGTCTAATAAAAAACTTTTTGAAACAAAATAGAAACAAGAACTCCTTTACAGCATTGAGAAATTATTTAAAGAAATAATCCTCGATGCTTGACTGATTCTGTTGATTAACAAGAGATGATTTGAGACATTTTTTGTTGTTATAAAAACCGAACATGACAGAGACACTCTGAAGCCTCGTTTTGTAGAAAAAAAATGGACTGAAGCAGGATCAGCTGGATGTGCTTCACCCCTCTGCTGAAAGTTGTATTCAATTATTTGATTATGATAGATTGCTAATGTAATTCCATGACTCACTGCTGGCCTGTAGCTCATTTATTACTGTTGTCCATCATGCCTGGTCCCTACTAATGGGAAAGACTGAGCAGGATGCTCTCTCTGCCTTCATTGGCTTGAAAAACAACACTATGCATCATTTTGAGTGACGTTGGGTGAAAAACCTGCAAAGATTATATTTAGGTGACGTTTGGGTGAAAAGCCCAACACAATAATATTTGGTTGATGTTGGGAAGAAAATGTTAAAAAAAAAAGAAAATATTTTTGGGTGATATTAAGGTAAAAAAAATAAATAAATATTGTTCATACATTTGTAAAAAGGCTTCTTCTGCCATCTAATTAAGCCATTAATTATGAACACATTTAAGTGATCATTGTGCAAATATTATTCAAATTTAAAGTGGCACAGCATCAACATGAGAAACTTTTTGATGTTTTATGCTAATTATTTCACCATCATATATCAAACTGCTTAGGAAAGTACTAGCACACCTTCCATGGCCGAGCCGCTAGTTTTGATATATAATTTTGGCGGTGCACGCAGCCGTTCGAGCCGCATTAACGTCCGCGGAAGAATAATAATAAAGGTGATTAATGTCAAAAACCCCCACAGGTGCAAAACAACAAGGGCCCAGCGACAGGTCCCTTAATAAAATGAATAATTAAATCACACATACTCCAACAAATTTGCACACGATCCAATCATTTTTTGCAGCATTTAGGCATGATACTGCAGTGGGATGAAAGCTGTGTTTAAGTCTGTTAACGGTCGATTTACATTTCAACCCTCATCTATGGTCACAAGCTCTGGGTAGTGAACGAAATGAGAAAGAATGAGATCATGGATACAAGCGGCCGGAAGGAGTTTTCTCCACAGGGTGGCCGGGCTCTCCCTCAGAGATAGAGTGGAAAGCTTAGTCTTCCGGGAGGGACTCGGAGTAGACCCGCTGCTACTCCACATCTTGGGCAGCTAGTTGAGGTGGCTTGGGCATCTGGTTAGGATGCCTTCTGGTGAGGTTTTCTTGGCACGTCCAACCGAGAGAAGGCCTAAAGGAAGACCCAGGGCATGCTGGAGGGACTGTCTCTCGGCTGGCCAGGGAACGCCTTGGGATTCACCCGGAGGAGCTGGCCCAAGTGGCTGGGAGAGTCACTCTGGGCCTCCTTGCTTAGACTGCTCCCACCGCGACCTGACTCTGGATAAGCATAAGACAAGGAATGGGTGGATGGATGGATGGATGGACGGACGGACGGACGGACGGATGGATCTAAGTTATATATTGAACACAAAAACTTAATAAACTCCAAAGGTATTCCTTTGGTAGTATTTTGTTTGAAAAAATTTACATTGACTGGATGCAAAATTAAACAAAACATTTACTATCTGTAATTTTGTTAAATATCAAAAATGCTCCAAATGACTCCAGGTTACCAGGCCAGAGGTTTTGCTACAGAGAAAGGCTAAAGTTCAAAGTCCAGAGTTCATGTTGCAGCTGTAAATAATCCATCTTGTTCCTTCAAAGCGTGTTCATGGCTGTTCTCTTTGCAAACAGGGCTGCCGCTCAGGTTCACTGTAATATGCGTCCTCGTCGGGACTCTTTTTTTCCCCTTTGACTATGCCCTGAAAATGCCTCCCACCCCCCACCATTTTGTTATTTCTAAGCAGTAGAACCCTGTTTCCATCTCGCTCATCGAGGTTTGACTTTACTCAAGTGAATGAAGGCATCAGCAGTTGTCGACCTTCAGTCCTGCAACAACGTCTGCTGTTCGTTGGTTTTATTTTGCTTAGAAGGTATGAAACAATTTCAGTGCTTTGTCAGTTTTCTAGGATTGCACAAAGCATACATTTGTTTAAAAAAAGTTATGGTCATTTGCCAACACTGCAGCAATGTCCAATCTATCGCGCAAACACACAAACCTGAAACCACATCGTGTAACTGAATACATCTCATGTTTATGAAGCTTTGTTTTCACCATCCCAGCTTCATTGTAATGGATTTATTACTGAGCCTCATGGGTATTTTTATTACCCTGACAGTGAGCTATCGCTTAATGTTTTTAATGGAGCGTTGTGAGTCTCTGCCCATTTTGATGATGTGACCCACCTGACCAGCTTGCCCAGACTTTTCTCCGTCTTCTTCTGAACAAAGATTAATTACCTCATGGATTTACTGTTGATGTGCTGATTTGATTTGTCTATTCTGAAGGTTAATTTCACAGCAAACTCCAATGTTTGTTATTTCTCATTCTTCTCAGACAATAACAGACACGTCAGTTTCCTGACCCGGGATTTGTTCATATTCCCACTCAGATGAAAGGACTTGTTTTGGGTTTTGATTGACGTGACTAATTCATCCTGCTTGTTTAATCATTTATCGGGGAGAAAAAGCTCTTTTCCCTGTGGTTTTGTGCAGCTCATGTACAGTGTTTGCCATCATGTTTGGATCACTGCTCCGCCTCTGTTCAGGGGTCTGTTCTGTGCAGTGCTGGAGGTTATGTTGTGGCTATGGTGAGATTTTTGCTGCAGTGCAGCAGGGAGCTCCGGGCTGCTGCTCCTGTCTTTCCTCTGCTCACCTTCTTTCCCAATTTCCATTCTCTCTTTATGCATTCATTCTTTTCTAGATAATTTGAGAGCAAACAAACACTTTCAAACAGCCTTTTGTATGTTGTTGCTGTGTTTGTCTTCAAATTTCATTTTTGGTTCTTTTTTAAACACAGATAAGGTTTTTTCTTTACCTTGCTGACGTTTAGTTTGTGGCTGCAAACATCCTCAGAGCTGACGCTGATGGTGGCGTCACTTCCTAATCCATTTATTTAACTGTTTACCCGCGGGCAGCAGAGGACGTTGTCGCCCTCTGCTGCCCGCTCTCCCCTCTCCGATGATGCAGTCCCATGCACGATCCAGTGAGTAAACTATAAGTAGGGGAGTCGTTTACAAAATTCCATGCAAACTCTGCAGTAAAACATACATAGGAGAAACCGGGCGCCAACTCAACACACGAACAATAGAACATAGAAAGGAGTGTGAGAAAGACACAAGTCGAAGACACACAAGAGCAGCAAAAGAAGAAGCAGAAAGCACAATTAAGAAATCAGCCGTAACAGGTCACTGCACAAGAGAAAACCATATAATGGACTGGGATAACACAAGGATCATAAACACCGAACAACAGAAATACAAAAGAAGGATAAAAGAAGCTATCCAGATAAGGAGACGTGGATGTGGGACCATGAACAGAGACGACGGAGTTTACTCATTGGATCGTGCATGGGACTGCATCATCGGAGAGGGGAGAGCGGGCAGCAGAGGGCGACAACGTCCTCTGCTGCCCACGGATAAACGTAGTAGGAAGTGACGCCACCATCAGCGTCAGTTCAGCTCTGAGGATGCTTGCAGTCGCAAACGAAACGTCAGCAAGGTAAAGAAACACCTTATCTGTGTTTAAAAAAGAACCAAAAAGGGACTTTCAAACAGTTTTGCTTAAAAAAAGAATAAAAAAATCTGTTCAGATCACATATTTTTCACCACATCCTTTAAACCCCATTTTTTATCCTCACACTTTGCACATATTAGTCAGCTTTTTCCACATAACCTTTTGAAAGTTCTTATTTATCGTCTTATTTTCACCATTTGCCACAGATCCCTGTGTTAAAGCTTAGCTGTCACAGTTTCAGCTCATTTCTCCCTCCCCTGGGCTGGTTTCCTGTATTCAGGCAGAGATGATAGCAGAGCCACCTGTTTGCTGTGTTGAGTGCTCTGCTCTTTGCACAGAAAGGCCAGTTGTTTTTCTTTACACACACAAAGCTAGCTACAGCAGCATGCTCAGGTAATATTTGTCAGCACCAGGGGAATAAAAGTGAAAGCTGAAACACTTCAGTGCAAACATCGTGCAGCCCATATGTTTTCTCTTCTACAAATTCTTGTTTGACGCTGACACATGTAGGACATGCAGTTTATAAGTTGCCACATCATCGACACCTTTTAGCTGTGACATGCTTGACATTTCTGGTTGGTTACGTCCAGTAGGATGGGAAAGTGCTCTTGTTATCAGTGGGATATGATTATCTGCTCGCTGGTGGGGTCTGGTGGCAGGTTGTTGGCGACAGGCTCAGCATGCGCATGCATACGTGTTAAAATGTGGCCGTGCATGTGTGAATGGGTTAAAAGGTTGAGTCAAGCTCAGTTGGACGCCAGTAAGGGTGTGAAATATGACTTCAAATGCATTAAAACAGCCATTATTTAAAGAAAACTGTCTGGGAGCTTTGGGTTGCAGCCATGGAGGCAACTTCTTTTGCAAAGATTGTGGAGCGGCATGTACGGAAAGCTCTGAAAGCTGAGGAGGAACATGGTGAGTTTCATAGAACATCAATTCTGATTCCACATGCCATCAGTAAATAGTCTCTTTAGGGTGAAAATTTAATCAGTATAAGCTACTTTTACACCAATGAAACTAATCACTGCATTGCAGTTTATCAAACCTGAAGGTCACACATTCCGTGCACAGGAGTGAGTGTGTGTGTGTGTGTGTGTATGTGTGTGTGTGTGTGGTTCACTGTCCTACTTTATTTGTGTAGCAGCTTGTCAAAAAAGAGACACAAATTTTGTTGTCTTTGCATGCTTTTGGAGATTTTATTTGCACAATAGAAGAATTGTTTAAAGGCCAAATGAAGGGAAGCAGACTAATGAATGGTTCTGGAGTTCTCATCTTCATTTGAACAAAGGAAAAGTTCCCTTTGTCTGCATCCTGAGGTGTGACACACAGCTCTGAACTGTTAGCCTTGCCTCGTCTGCAGCAGAACAGTCTCGCAGTTACCTAACAAGCAACCGAAGAACCACTTTTTGATTATGATTACTAATGCCGCTAGTTTCCCAGACCTGCTTTTAAAGCTACGGAGTCACGATCTACAAGCTCCAAGGCCAAACATCAGGCTTCGCTTTTATGCTGTTCTCAGTAGAAAATCACTTATTTTAAAGACAAATTTTTATGTTTATTCATGCAAAGGATTAAAATTAATGTAGAAATACATTCTGTTGTTGTACAAATAACTCCAAGAAGTACCACGAAAAGGAGATCTGAAATCCCCAGGTGTAATTTTAAGATAGTTAAGCAGTAAGTGACACAATTGTTGCTGACTAGATTTTTCTTTCAGTGTGCAGTATATTATCTGTCAGCTGAGCTGTTTTTAATAAAAAATGACTGGGTTCTTTTTTTTAGGAAGATGTGACCATCTGACTTATGGGAGTAGGCTCGACCAAAGTTCGAGAAGCAATATGTGTTGTTTTTTATTTTAAAGAATGACAGCTGTGTGTGAGTTAATGGTGAAAATGAAAGATTGCCATCCTTATTTCGTACCTAAACTTTCCCTCTTTCCTATTCACTCTCTCTCTTTCTTAACATTTTTTCTTTTAAATCCCAATTGCATATTTTTGCTCATTTGAAATATATTTTTAAACATTTTCTTAATGCTTTTTTATATTTTAACATTTTTTTAGTTTTTGTGAAGCGCCCCGTGATTTTTATTTTGAGAGGCGCTATAGAAATGATATTTTCTTCTTCTTCTAAACTGATTTAAAAAACACATATTATTACAGCTGGACCAAACAATCACAAATCAGCAAGTTTGCTGATCAGGTTAATGCTGCTTGTTAGCATTTAGCTCTCTCTGCACCGTCGATCTTTAAGATTTATGATGAATACTTTTACTGAATTTTTGTAGAAATGCTTATATACTTTTGGACATTGCACTGCATGAAAACATAATGTGTGAAGCTTTTGTTTATTATTGGAAACATATCACGCTGTGCAAAATGGTGGAGCTTTTCTGTCATTTCTGGGGTAAATCTTTGCTCAGACACGTGGTTTCCAACATTTTCATGCAGCATTTCCATCACGGAGATTCCTACTCAAAACTCTGCTATGTGATTAAAGAACCTTCATAAGTAATTGGTTTCATAAATGATCCTCCGCCTTAGTGAGTGAGAGATGAAGAATATTATTAATTAATGCCAGCTGAGATTTGCAATCTAACATCCATTTAATCTAAATTAGTTTTTTTTTTCTTCACAATTAATTGCATTGGTCAATGATGCAACCTGGACAGGAAAAGATAATATTCAAAACCGTAATGTTAATAAATAGCAAGCAGATTTGATATGCATATATTATTAGTCTTTATCAGGAAAAAAAAGGCGTTTTACTAGATTATTTCTTGGGGGGGTGGGGGGCTGGTGCCTATCTCCAGCTGTCTCCATGCAGGTGGAGCACACCCTGGACAGGTTGCCAGTCCATTGCAGGGCAACACAGAGACACACAGGACAAACAACCAAGCTTACACACTCACACCTAAGGACAATTTAGAGAGACCAATGATTATAAAAGTCATCGGAGGGTGCAGTCGCTTTCTTTCTCCTCCCTTATCTTCCCAAAGCTCTTTGTCCTGTCGGCTTCCAAAGCACTTCTCTGCATTGCTCCCAAAATCTGGAAATGATTAAAATATGGATCGGGTCAGTTTGCTCTTTCAAAGCGATTGACAAGATTTTTTTCAACAGAGAGATCGGAGAAAGGCATCCAGTTGGGCATATTTTGGATTCCTGTAAGAGGTGGAATGTAATATGCCTTTCCCAACTTTCCGTTGAGGATACTGAAGATGTATGGCTTTATGGAATTATAATTTCAGGATGACTTCTTTTTGGTGTAGGCTGTTATCTGGTATTTTGGACATTTAAGGAGCTTTCCATTACTGTAATGCTTCATGAACTCAGGGATGGAGTTTACCATGCTGTGAATGCACAGACTTGTCGAGGTGGATTGCAAGATAGAGATTTTGGATGTGATTCCAACTTTGACACAAAAACACCCTTATTCGGCTTTTTGGAGAAGTTGAGACGAACAGACAGGGAGGAAATGTATCTCTGCCTGTCTTGAAATAACTCATCAGAATCTGGTGCCCTTGAGTCTTCAATCTGAGGCTGAAGAGGAAGTGTCCCAGAGAGGGAATGTAGACAGACACTGTGAAACCTCTCCTCACTCCTCATCCTCAGTCTGGTTGGACTTGTGATCCGGAGAAGGCTATGGAACCGTCCAGGAGTCATCCTCCACCCTAGACCTCTCTCCCACCTCTGATCACTTGTTGGGGTTTTATTGCCAGGGTTGTGTTGCTGTTGTTTGTCTCTTGTTCAGTGTTCTGATGATTCTATTTTTGGTTTGTGTTAATTTTGCACCGCGGGTAGTGGTTCCATTCCAGGGAATGGGACGCCGGTGTCGTTCGGCTTTTTAACAATGTGGCTCACAGTGATAATATGTTTCAGAAAGCTCCCTCATGCTGGATGCTAGCTTGTAGCCTTCTGCCCCACCCATTGCACTGGCATAGAAAAGCTCATAGTCAATTTTTATGTTGAGGCAATGGGTTTAGTCATTGGCAGCTGCTGAATATAATTAACAAAGTATCTTCTAATCTAACGTAGTTACTTTAAACATAAAGTAATCAGTAAAGTAACTAAGTTACTCTTGGAACAAGTAATCAGTAGTCAGTAATCAAATTACTATTTCAAGGTAACTGCAGCAAGACTTGCAGCACTCCTGGAACTTTTCTCCATTAGAGCAGGAAGTCAGATCACCAGAGACTGCACGGGGACTGTGAGGGACAGACGCAGGGACCGCCCCCATACACCCTTATGCCACCACACTGCCTAATCTTTTATAAAATGGACACCATTGCACAACATTACCGCCACAGTCTGACCACTTATAAATGACCTAAGGCTCCTAGATGCCGGCATGGCATTGCGGCAAATTGATAGGATTGTTTTGTGAAAACGGCTCATGGGAGGGGAGCCGGATGCGTGTCTCATGCTCTGTGCGAGACAGTTGGTAGCCCTGCACATGTTAGGTTCAAAGATGTACTGGGAATCTCTTTTGCACATTCATTCAGTGTGTAACTTCATTATCCATGACTTTGTTCATTTTTTACACAGTGCAGTTAAAAATACTTTACCTTGAACCTGACATGTTTCGGTTAGCGACTCTAGCCATCATCAGTTCTGTTTATTCGTGGGCAGCAGAAAACACCTGAACAGCATCAACGTCACTAACAACATAAAATTTACAGATGAAGAAGAAAAAGACAACAGCATATCATTCATGGACATGAAAATAACCAGGCAGACATACGGAACCCTAAAAATAAACACATACAGGAAACCAACACACACAGACCAATATTTATTATGGACATCAGAACATCTCACCATACGTGCAATGTCAGTGATCAGAGCAAATATAATAACAGAAGAACAAGATCGCAAACTAGAAGACCAACACATGCAAAGCACATTAAAACCTGAGGATACCCAACGTAGGCAATACAAAGAGGAAAATGACAAAAAACAAATGGAAAAAAAAGAAGAACCAGGAATACAGAAAGACTAAAACCAAAACCAGTAATAAACCTTCCATTTATCAAAGGCATAAAGGCAAATAAATTACAATCCAAGAGAAAAACATATAAACAAACCAACAAAACCAGACATGACACTTTTTACTGTGGATGTGTGTGTGTGTGTGTATGACTATTAATGTTTTTAAACTGTTTTTGGGATCATTTTAATTCTCTAAAACACTTTGAGTCGCACTTTTGCTTGAAAAGTGCTTTAGAAATATCATCTGATTGATTGAGTCAGAAAAAGATTTGGACAGCCAAAAGACAAGATATCAGCAGGTAAAAAATGTCGCGTGATATGCAAAATATAATGCAAACTCTGCAATAAACCATACATAGAAGAAACCGGACGCCAACTCAACACACAAGAAATAGAACATCAAAGAGAGTGCAAGAGGGAAATAATTCGAAAACACACAAGGACAGCAAAACAAGAAGCAGAAATCACAATAAAGATATCAGCCATAACAGACAACTGCACAAGAGAAAATCATATTATGGACTAGGACAGTACACAGATCATAAACAGATAAACGGAGGTGACGCCACGGCCAATGAGCTCTGATGATGGCAAGAGTCGCTAGCCAAAACATGTCAGCTTTAAGGTAAACAATAATTTTTTTACTGCGCTGTGTAAAAAAAAAAGAGCAAAGTATGGATGGACTGGGAATATCCCAAATTTGAATGAATGCTAGAAAGATACTTAGCTTTCCTACTTTGTTATCTGGATACTCTACAAAGCTGTACTCAGAGTTACCAGTCAAAGAGGCCCCGGGTGAAACCAACCAATCAGAACTGAGCACATTTTATAATGTTCTGATTGAGTGGGCGGGGCAAGCAAGTCTTTCCATTGATTATGGGGTTTTATTTATTTGTTTCTCTTATGGGCAGAACAGACTTGGGGACCCTTGAAAACACCAGACACAGTAAGATGCTTTAACAGATGTATTTATATGAGTCGGGGCTTGGTTGTATTACCCAGACTGTGGGAAGCAGGCAGAGGCGTGGTCGGGACTAGGCGAGAGTCAGAGCCGGGGAGATCAGTAGCAAAGACAGGAGGGGCAAACCAAAAGCAGAGTCCGTCAGGCAGATCTGAGGTCAATTGTCCAGGTAGTCAGAAGCAGAGAAACAATCCATGCAGGGAGCAGGCATGTGGGCAGGCCGAGGTTCAGGAACAAGGTCGGATCTATGATTCAGGCAGAGGTTAGGAGTGCTGGAGATTTACTGGCAAGAAGTGTTCAATGATCTGGCAAGGTGCTGGTGGCTTGCTGGAGTTTAGGTAGCTGGAGCAGCAGGTAACCTGGATGTCTTGATTACAGGGTGCAGGTGTGGTGAGAAAGGCTAATGAGAAGGAAGTCGTAGTTACAGGGGAAACAGAGCATGGCTGGAACATGACAGTTTCAGGAGTCCTGGGCCATTTTGAGACCCAACAAATCTTTATTTGTAATAGAAAAGTTTAAAGAACATTTTGCATTTGTCAAAAAAAAAAATGAAGTTGCTCTATAGAGGAATGGACCCACTGTCAAAGCAGCAATAACATGATTTTTTTTAAAATCTTTTATTTCATTCAAAATGTATAAAATAAACACAAACAAATACAACATACATTAACATATTGAAAAAAAACATTTGAATGAAAAGGAGCAGATAGAAGAAAAAATCTTATGATTTCTGCCCCTTTTTACGAAATAAAATTATCCGCCAAACAAACACAGTGTAACCTCAGTCACTTTCTAATATTTTCACGTCTAATCTTTGACATTATAATTCTCCTTTTCATAATTACTAAATACATTAGATTTTATACATTTCTTAAATATTGCAAGTGTAGTTGATTCTTTAAATTCCTTGTTAATGGCATTCCACAATCTTACACCATTTACAGAAATGTTACATTCCCTCACTTTGGTTCTGAATCTAGGTTTCTCAAAGACATCACTTCCTTTTAACATGTACCCACTTACTCTCTTATGAAACATTTTCTGAATATTAGTTGGTAGATTACTCGTATTCGCTCTGTACATTATTTGCAATATTTTCCACTCTACCAAGTCAGGAAATTTCAGTATTTTGTATCTAATGAATAATTGATTAGTGTGAGCTCTATAGTTACTGTTATTAATGATTTTCAATGCTCTTTTTTGCAAAATGAACAATGGTTGTGTAAAAGTTTTGCAAGTGGCTCCCCACATTTCTAAACAATAAAATAAATATGGTTCAATCAGTGAGTGATACACTGTTAACAACCCCAACAAATTTAGTAGAAACTTGACTCTATATAATACCCCTATGGCTTTGGCAATTTTCCCCTTTATATAACCTACATGTGATTTCCACGTGAGACTCTCATCGAACATGACTCCAAGAAATTTGGTTTCTTTTACCCTTTGAATTTCCATTCCATCTATCATTAAAGATACATCACAGCTTCTTTTGTTATTAAACAGTATATAGTTTGTTTTGTTCAGGTTCAGTGACAGTCTATTTATATCAAACCATTTTTTAACTTTAATCAATTCACTGTTTATCACTTGAGTTACTTCATGTATATTTAATCCTGAATAAAACAATGTAGTATCATCCGCAAATAAAACTGTGCCAAGTAAATTCGACACATTTACAAGGTCATTAATAAACAAAATGAACAGTTTAGGTCCCAGGACTGACCCTTGTGGCACACCATAATAAATATCTTTTAATTCAGATTTAGCATTATTTATTTGAACAAACTGTTTTCTATTGCGTAAATAACTATTAACCCATTGATGCGCCACCCCTCTTATTCCATAGCGTTGTAATTTAAGAAGTAACCTTGAATGATCAATGACATCAAATGCCTTTTTTAAGTCAATAAAAACACTAATGAAATGGTTTTTATTGTCAATTGCTGATGAAATTTTATCTACTAAATCCATAACTGCCATTGCTGGTGAATGTTTGGTCCTAAAGCCATACTGTTCATGATTTAAAATTGAATTTTCGTCAATGAATTTGTCCAACCTTAATGCAAACACTTTTTCTAATATTTTGGAAAACTGTGGAAGCAGTGACACTGGCCTGTAATTAGTGAAACTCTGTTTATCACCGCTCTTAAATAATGGAACCACCTTGGCAATTTTCATTAAATCAGGGAAGACTCCTGTAGAAAGTGACAGATTACAGATGTAAGTGAATGGTTCAATAACAGATTCAATTATAGCTTTTACAGTCACCATGTCCAGATCATCACAATCAGTTGATCTTTTGCTTCCCCAGTTTTTTACAATGTTTCTTATTTCTTGTTGATCTACTTTGTCAAGGAGAATACTATTGACATTTCTAGGTATTGTATTCATTGTATCGTGAATTATTGGTTTGCTTTTCACCAGACTCCTTCCTACATTTATAAAAAAATCATTGAATTCATTAGAAATTTCTTTAACTTCATAAATGTCTTTATTGTCCTTTACAAAGTAGTTTGGGAGTCTTGCATTTGTATTATCTCTGTTAATCACATTATTTATTATTCCCCATGTAGTCTTGATGTTGTCTTTGTTCTTATTCAATAGCTCACCATAGTACTCTTTCTTCTGTTTTCTAATTATTGTTACTAATTTATTTTTATATTTTTTATATCTGTCTTCGGCTTCCTTTGTTTGTAACTTTAAGAATCTCATATACAGACTATTTTTTTTGGCACATGCATTTTTAATTCCATTAGTCATCCATGGTTGGTTGTCCCTTTTACCTGTTATTTTAATTAATTTACAACTACTGTTAAACGATTTCAGCAGTATTTTCATGAAGGATGTATATGCATTGTTCACATCACTGACATAGACTTCCGTCCAGTTCTGCATTTTAAGATCTTTATTTAGGTCCTCCAGGGCTTTAACTGATTTATTTCTTTTATAATTAATAAAATTATGTTTTATGATATTTTTTATTGTTATTGTGATATTTAGACACTACGAAAATAGGTAAATGATCACTAATATCTGTCATCAATATCCCAGTTTTTACAACGTCCTCCTTTCTATTAGTGAATATATTATCAATTATTGTTGCACTTTGGGTTGTGATCCTGGTAGGTTTGTTTATCAAAGGAACCAACCCTAAACTATATATCATATCAAAAAAATCACTTGATGTTCTAAGAGCCACAGGATGTACTAAGTTAATGTTAAAGTCCCCACACATAAACAATGTTTTGTTTTTAACATGATCCACAAACTCATTTATTTTATCTGTAAATGACCTGATGCAAGAACCGGGTGCTCTATATACACAACTGATTATTATATTTTTTGATGTGTCATTGATAATTTCCACTGTTACCATTTCCATAACATTATCTTCCATCATAGTCATTTTCTTATCTAATTTACATTTTAAATCATTGTTAATGTACAGGGCAACACCACCACCCCTTTTATTTATTCAATTTACAAAATGAAGTTCATACCCTTCTATTTGTACTTCAGTCATCCTTTCATCATAAAGCCAAGTCTCAGTAATGGCAATGACTTTGAATTTACTTTTAAATTTACCTAAATAGTCCTTTTTTGTTGACATCTTGGAAACTAAGCTTCTACTGTTTATGTGTATGATTGATAATGAATCATTGTTAGTTAACCCACTATTTAGCTGATCTTCTGCATAATAATTACTATTTATATTTAACTCAAATAAACTTTCGTCTATTTTACTGTCAAGTTCATATATTTTCTCATGGGAATCCATTTATTTCTTTATGAATTCATTTGTACTTCCATATCCATTGTTAAACTGTTTCCACTATCCATTATTTAGTCAGTGCTACACAATAAATCATCTTTTACCCTGCAACACTTCCAGATCTTTCAACTCTTTGATCATTTTTGCATTCAGACCTTCTTGCTCTCTAATCCATACAACACCATTTCTTGTCCACGTGGCTGTGATTTTTTTTTTGTTTTCTCAGCACCCTTGCTTCTTTGGCTATTGTTTCATTCTTTTTCGTCAGGTGTTCATTTATGTACACATTTGTACCTTTCAGTTTTTTTGCTTGCCTCAACAACTCATTTCTGTACTTCCTACTGGTAAATCGCACTATGATGACTGGTTTTAATTTGTCTGCCTTTCTCGGAAGGGTATGACAGATTGATATTGCATCACTTTGGATATGAATGTTCTTACTGTGCAAGAAGCTCAACACTTGTTCTAGTGACTGGAGTTCTTCCTGTGGAGCATCCTCAGTTGTGTTTCTATCTCCAGTAACTCTGGCATAAGTCCTATGTCTTGTTTCCAAACCAGTTATCACCAAGTCATCTCTTCTGGTATACTGCTCCAGTTCATCCACCCTCTGTTCCAATACCATGATCTTCTTGTCCTTTTCTGCAAGCTTGAATTTCAGTGTCTTAACCTCATCCATTAATGACAGTAGTTGATCCTGTTGTACTGTTAGCTTAGACAGCTCGGCTGACATAAAATTCAATGATTTTTTAATTTCCTCCATATCTTCCTTGAGTTTCTCTGTTTTTCTAGGAGGGGCCATTGTATTAGGCATACCTCTCTCTCAGTCCTGGTTGCCGGTGAATCTGGAGCCTGGAGCCCCAGGCTGAGCCTGGGTAGGGTTTGGTAGGGTGTGAGGTACGAGACCAACTCCTCCAATGATAAGGTGGCCATATATTCATTCATCTTGTTCACAAAACCAGTAGATTTTTCATTCTGTGCACACATTTCTGAACTATTTCATACATCTTCTATATAATGATGTGTGAGTTTCTAACATTTAGTGGGGTCTTGTCTGGGATTTGTGAAGTGAGAACCATAATGGGAACAAATCTTAGTATACTGTGAATTAAAAATGCAACACCACAACACAGACTCTTGAAAGAAAAATTGGTTTTAGGTGATATTTTGAATTATTTAAAGAGCAAAATAAAAGCAAAACACACAAGAATATAAAATAAACCAGCAGACTGCTGCCTGGTTTCTTTGTGACTCGCTTCAGAGTTTTCAGCAATGTAAAATGCTGAAAGATGTAAGTGAGCTGTCAAAAATGAATAAATAAATAAATAAAACCATAACAAAACAAAAACAAGAAATCACTGTAATACAATATTTGTTCTAAATCAGACCAGGGGGACTAAAACTTTAAAACAATGAAAAGAGACTTGAATCTGCACCGAAGGGCCTTGAGTGTCTGTTAGTGCCTGTTTTTGTTTTCTTAAACTTTTGCTTTGCACTATCTTCCATTGGGAAAAGAGAAGGAAACTCATCTGTGGGTTATCCTGTTGTCTAGTAGCTCCAGTTTGGGCCAATTGAAAACAATAAGTGCAATCAGGGGCTGTAAACGAGCTGTTTCTCCCCTCCCTGAAAGCACTCATCAGGTGATCTAGGTCTCAACCATTGCAATCAGCTGCTGCACGAACAGCTGTTTCCAATTAGTAGCACAGCATAAGTTTGGTGGCATAACTGAAGCGTCAGCCCTTGTGTCTCAGCCCCGCCGGTGTGAAGACTTACGTGTCTACCTGCGTGTGTCCACAGAGCAGGTACACAGAGCAAACAAACTTGACCCAGACGCTGCTCCATCAACACCTAGCAAAATGTGCCATTATCCTATACCTGTGATCACTAGCTTCAGAGGAAGGTCACATACAGCAAACCGCTTTCGCAACCTTCAAAACCTCCGCTCGCTAAAACCAACTCCCCCTGAAGACATCCACCTGCCTATGGGACTTTGGAACTGCCAAACAGCTGTAAACAAACCTGACTTCATTACTGCATATGCAAACCACCCGTCACTTGATGCACTGGCTCTCACTGAGACCTGGATCAAACCATGTGACAATGCTACCCCATCTGTTCTCTCAGTTAACCACACTTTCACCCCACACTTCACGTGCATCTGGTCGAGGTGGTGGAACGGGCATGTTAATTTCCAATAAATGGATATACAGTCAGTTGCTACCCATCACTAAATACAACTCCTTTAAATACCATGCCATCCAGGTAACTGTACCGAAAAAATTCCTTTTGGTTGTCATATATCGACAACCAGGCCAACTCAGAGACTTTCTTGATGAACTCGACACCCTGCTTTCTTCCATTCCTGAGCACGACTGTCCCACAATGGTCCTTGGAGACATGAATATTCACCTGGACAATCCCAGCTCATCAGGCTTCCTATCACTAATGTCATCATTTGATTTAAAACTAGTACAAAGCACTCCAACTCACAAAGCTGGAAAAGCACTTTGACCTCATTTTCACCAGAAACTGTGCCATAGACACAATCTCTGTCACACCGCTGCATCTTTCGGATCATTACTTCATCAATTTTAGCACGACTCTACAAGGGAGGTTCAATGCTTCCTCCCCAATGGTCTCATTCCGCCGCAACCTCCGCAATCTGGCACCCAACTACTTCTCCTCTCTTGGTGCCTCCACTCTTCCATCTCCCAGCACATTCTCTGCTTATGAAGTGAATGAAGCCACCGAGTCACTCTGCTCCACACTCTGCTCTTGTCTTAATAACTTGTGCCCTTTAGCCACTAGACCTGCTAGATTCTCTCAGTCGCACCCTTGGCTAAATGATACCCTCCAGTCTCTACGCACCAATCTTAGAGCTGAGGAATGGAAATGGCGCAACACAAATGATCCTGGTGATCTATTGAAATTTCAGGAATTACTGTCCTCATTCTCTGCCAGCATCACTGATGCAAAGAAAGCTTTCTACACTCACAAAATTCTCAGCTCTACTGACTCTCAGAAACTATTTTCAACATTCAAAACTCTGCTCAACCCTTCCATCTCCACCTCCTACCAACAATCTATCAGCTGACACCTTTGCTTCATTCTTCACTGACAAAGTGGCAGCTATAAGCAAACAGTTTACTCAACTGGCCACTCCTGAACATTCACTACCACAAACTCCTTCAAGCCCAACCATCTCAAGCCCTACTGCTTCATTTTCCTCTTTTTTCCCCTGTCACTGAGAACTGTGTGTCCAAGCTTCTCGCGTGCAGCCGTCCTACTACATGCCCACTTGACCCCATTCCGACTAAGCTGCTCCAAGCTATTGCTCCTACAGTAGCCGCAGCAGTCACACATGTGATCAATGCATCACTGACATCCGGTACATTTCCCACCTCTCTCAAGCATGCTCAGGTTAAACCGCTGCTAAAAAACCACCTCTTCCTCCAAATCATGTGGAGAACTACCGACCTATCTCTCTCCTCCCTTTTCTGTCCAAAATCATTGAAAGAGTTACTTTCAAGCAGATCACAGAAATCATCTCACAAAACTGTCTGCTTGACCCTTACCAATCTGGGTTCAAAAAGGGCCACTCCACTGAAACTGCTCTGTTAGCAGTGACTGAATCCTTAAAAGAAGCTAGAGCGACAGGCAAATCCTTAGTGCTTATCCCGCTAGACTTATCGAGTGCATTTGACACTGTCAACCATGGCTTCCTTTTGTCCACACTCTCTAGCATGGGCATTACAGAGAAAGCACACGCCTGGTTTGAATCGTACCTCACAGGACGATCATTCAGTGTATCTTGGCTTGGACAATCCTCTACCATGCACCATCTTGTCGCAGGAGTCCCCCAGGGCTCAGTACTAGGACCTCTTCTCTTTGCCATATACACCACCTCACTGGGTGAGATCATTCGATCACATGGCTTCTCCTACCACTGCTATGCAGACGACACCCAGGTCTATCTGTCATTTCCACCGGGCGACCACACTGTCTCTGCACGAATATCAAACTGTCTCTCTGACATATCAAAATGGATGAAATCCCACCATCTCCAAATCAACCTCTCTAAAACTGAACTACTTGTCATCCCAGCAAAACCATCCATACAGCACAATATCTCAATCCGAAATGACTTCCTATCTCTGGCTCCTTCAAAGGCAGTTCGAAATCTGGGTGTTGTGATTGATGAACACCTGAGCTTTAAAGATCATGTTTCCTCTGTTGCTCGTTCATGCCGCTTTGTGCTGTATAACATACGAAAGATCAGACCATACCTAACACAACATGCCACCCAGCTCCTGGTGCAATCTACTGTCATCTCCCGCCTCGATTACTGCAATGCCCTTCTAACTGGTCTTCCAGGCAGTGCTGTGAGACCTCTTCAAATGGTCCAGAACGCAGCGGCGCGTTTGGTCTTCAATCAGCCAAAAAGAGCACACGTCACCCCTCTGTTCATTGAGCTCCACTGGCTATCACTAGCAGCACACATCAAATTCAAATTGCTAACACTAGCATACAAAGTCCGAGATGGTACGGCTACTATCTACCTGAGTCCTCTTTCAAAGGCTTACGTCTCGGCCCGGCCGCTCTGGTCATCACAGGATCTTCGGCTAGCAGTGCCTACACCACGCTCAGGACAATCCAGACTCTTCTCATGCATCGTTCCACAAATGTGGAATGACCTTCCAAGCACTACCAGAACAGGAGCTTCCTTTTCAATTTTCAAGAAACTCCTGAAGACCCTGCTCTTCAGAGAGCATCTTCTTAACTAGCACCCTCCCTGCACCTATTGTTGTTGTTAGCCTCAAGGGCAATATGCAGATTATTACTTGTAAGTCGCTTTGGACAAAAGTGTCTGCTAAATAAATTAACATACATAAACATAAACATGAATACATGTGTCGTTTCAATTCACATTAATACAGAAACCCTTAATTTAAATAGCCAGTGAAATAAAACACACTTTTATCAAACAACTCATAGAGTAATATCTGTTTAAATCACCAACAATGGAATGTGAATACACGGATTAATTAATTTATTTTAAAGTTAAAACATAAATCTCAGTGCGTGAAAAAAGCTGCAGAAAATCATGAATGAAAAACAAAAACATTATAGTGTTCCTCACGACCCTACATGGACAAGCGGGTTCAGAAAATGGATGGATGGATGGTTATAGTGTTCGTTGTTGTCACAATCTGGACTGTCTCCCCAGTCTCTGTTCAGTCCTGTGTCTTTACTAATTGCTCCCACCTGCCTCTCATCTCCCAATCACTCCAGGTCCCAGTTACTCCCGTATTTAAACCCTCCCAGTTCTATGTTCCTCATCTGCTCATTGTTTTAGTGTCCCGTGTACTTCTGATTAAAAACCTGTCTGAATGTTCTTGCCTGCCTGCCTTTTTCCCCTGCACCTTGGATCCTCACCTCAAACTTTAACTCGCCCACACCGCGTGACAGTTGTCCTGTTGGTGGCACAAAGTTAGCGATTTGTGTACAAACATGTCTGACATTTGTGCTGTTGCAAACCTGCTCAAAATGAATTGGTGACTCCTCCAACTCGCTGATATGAACCACTGATGGATACACTGTGGATGGAAGCATTCGCTTGTAAAATGTCACAGAAAATTAGCTGCTCTGAGAGTAAATTAAAGTTGTCACAGAATGGTTGAAGTTCTCCATGATGACATACGCTGGGTTTCAGATAGTAATTGCTATGCAAAACACAATGCAACACTGCTGAAATATGTCTAGTTTCACTAAGACATCCTGTTTTACCATCATGTCTGTGTTTGCAGGTTCAAATCCAAGTGAGATGCTTTAGTTTCCTTAGACGTAACTTTTGCTCAGGGGAAATATCCTCAACATTAGAGAAATGGCAGCCATGTCACTTAGAGTTTTTCATGCTGGCTAAATGTGAAAATAGTTTTCTACACCTATCTCCTGCATTTGGTTCTGTAAAAAAAACCTGACAGATCTACGTCAAACCGACACTTAACAATCATGGACTCACCCAACTTGACTGGCAACAGAAAAGGCTGTTTGTTTTAGCGTCCAGGAAACATCAGAGATTGTCCCGACTAGTTTAAGCTGGCTGTTAGCATTAGCAGCTCCACCACACTGCATAACTCCTTCAGGCTTGCGTTATTTGTGGAGATAAAACTATGTCAAAATATCAGGAAATAAGTCTCCAAACCCTGCCATCTTATGCTGACCTTTGATGTGGCTCACTTTTAGTTCCTGAAACTGGGGCTTTATTTCTCAAGAGTACAACTTACAAGGCATTCTTTCCAATAGAGACCACTACAAATGTATTGATTAAACAAGTGATCCACTAGGCTAACGAAGAAGGCAAAAATACATCCTCTTGTCTAAATCAAAGACTGAAATACATCTATCTGCTCCTGATTCTAATAAAGCCCAAGTCCAAATAGCCCAAAATTGATGTAAAACGATTTCAAAGGAGCTGTCGCCATCTTGTTCCACTCTGTTGCATCATTCCGCCCACCAGACCAATAGAGGGCCCTGATTAGCCCACAAAGCAGATAGAGCACTGTGATCTGTCCACAAAGCAGATACAGTGCTGTGATTGGCCCACCACTGTGGACCAATCTCAGCTCTCTATGTGTTTCAAACCCCTATAGAGGGCTGTGATTGGCCAGCCAGAATGCTGCTAGGGGCTGCAGAGGTTCCAATGGAGCGTTCCTAGACCAAACGTTGCAAGGCAAAAATTTGGTCTAGTTCACTAGGCTAGTGATCCACACCTTCAAGGTAGCTTTCTTTGAATGTGTTCTGGTAAGTGCTGTATTTGTATTTGACTTTGGATGCTAACACAGAGATTTCTGCTGTTCTTAAGGCCTTCAATCTAACCCGCCATAGCCTTTACGATGGGCTTCTTATCCCCCCCTTATCATTTTGTGGTGCACTTTAATTCTTTTTCTCCATTCTCCCCTGTATCACTTTTCCCTGCAGAGCAACAGTGGCTCCCGTGGACTTGCTTCAAAATGGCCTGTCAGTAAAATCTGATCCTTTTAGACTGAGCAGGACTGGTCTTTTGCATGCCAACGTCTTGTTGATTGGGGCCAAATGTCCTCCCGGTGCCCTCCATCTTACTAACAGCAGCAATTAAAGGTCACCTAATGTCTCCACAGTAACTTTAGATTCTGTTGACATGAACAAAGATGGTTGTGATAGCAGACAGGGATGACATTTCTCAAGACTCAAATGAGCCGTCCTTGGAGCAGACAGGAAAAGGCTAGATTATGGAAAATTATGGGTCAGTGCAAACAAAACTGAAAGTTTTAGACTAAACGATGCAAGAAATGTCAGTGTCAGGTGTCTGAAAAATTGCATGTCTATATCTTTTTTGTCTAAGGCAGAAAACTTCTGGTAGACACAATATATTTACTTTTCTTTCACAAGGACAACTGAATAAAGTTTCCTTAGAAATGACTTTATTAGCATTTTACAGTTGTGCCTATAAGTTTACACACCCTGGTGGATAACTTTTTTGTGTGCATTTCTTAAAGAAAAACACAAAAACCTTTCTTCCACTCATGGCCAGTGATGTTGTGAAGCCATTTATTGTAAATGTGTGAACTCATTTCATATCGTTAAAAAAATAAAATACCAAAATTACTCTGTTGAAAAGTTTACACACCCCAGTTCCTAATACATAGTTTTGCCCCCTTTAGCATCAATGACATCTTGGAGTTTTCTGTGGTGGGGATGGAGAAGCTTCTGAAAATGGTCTAATGGTAAAGCAGCCCATTCGTCCACACAAAAACCCTCTAGTTCCTGTCAATTTATGGGTCCTCTGTTATGAACAACACGTTTGAACTCAGGTGTATTTATCAGTTTTCCCTGGAAATAATTTACCAAGTTAGGCTGCCTGAATGCTTTTCTAGACAGCATTAGTGATTTTTCCTCACAAAACAACAAACGCTGATCATAGCGGCCATATGCCAGCAGCATCACAAGAACATGAAACAACCAGATTCACCTCTCCGCCCATCCAATTTGGTTCAGTTGCAGCAATCCCTACCCCCTTCCCCTCCTCTCCCCTTCCTGCTTGCGCTACCTATGGCTGCTACCACCATTACACTTTTAAAACCTGGGGAATTCTCAGATGTGCACGCACTGAGCAAATAGCTTTCAGATCAGCACATCAAATGCTTTTCCTCCTAGACATGGACATTTTCTCCTTAGACATAAACTGTTACCATCATAGACATCCAGTTAGCGGTAGCTTGTTCAAACAGCAGCCAGATCCGGACTCTGATTGGTTATTTTCTCATCTAGTCCTGCCTGTTCCATTTGCTGATTGGTTCTTTTTCCCGTTGTCCCATGTTTTCTGTTTTCTGATTGGATTTTTGTTTCCGTGAATTTTTGTTGTCGTTTCTTATTCGTCAACAAAAATGTTGGCATGTACTTTTTTTTTTGCGTTACAGTTTGCAAAAATGTATTTGTCACAAAAAAAGAAAAAAATATATTTGTCAACAAAATTAATACTGCTGGCCCCACAGTGGTGTAACGTGAGGAAATATGGGTTTTCTGTGCCAAAGGTTATTCTTGGCCCGGCTGGGTCAAGAGCTGGGTCGCTGAGAACTTTCACCCACAGATTAAGACCTGAACGCCAGCGAGTCTGGGAGAAACCATAACATCTGAACACCTGCAGTGCCAGAAGATGTGTTCTCATGGAAAAGCTAGTCATAACATATCAAAGTCTTCAACTTCCTTTTCTTTATTTTAAATAATAATTTGATCACTTTGCTCATTATAAATGTGTTTTAATCAAATGAATGATTATTATGCTTTGGGTGATCATAATAACTAATGAATCAATGCTTAATTAAATAATGTTTTGAGGATGTTTGGTAATGACCTTCACACACTCAAACACTCACTCAAACACTCACACACACACAAACTCTCACAGTAAACTCCAAACACATTTGCTGACGCACAAGTTTTGCTTTGAGAAGAGAAAGGCTTTTGGTAAGTTTTCAGTTCATGATTCAGTTCGAGTTTGTCAACGAGAGAGTTCGGACGTGTTGAACACGCACCCGAGGAAGGGAGCCTGCGGCTCCTGCCCCCCCCCCCCCCCTCCCCCCTCACGCTGTTCCTGCCAAGCCAGACAGGAATAGCTGAATTGCAACTGCTAACGCAGACTCGTCCAGAGTCTTTGATTTTCTGAGTAAATTAAACTTAAGAAAGCGTATCTGCAAACATTTTTTCATCAACGTGTACCAGGGGGCATCTCTGGACCGGATCGGTGGACACCTTCGTCTTCTCTGCCAGCCGAGGTGACTGGATGAAACATCATCCTTTGACGTTCCGGATCTGAACGAGGGTCCTCGTATGGTGAGGCAGAACACAATAGATAGCGTTTGATGCATCTTTTCCAACAAAACCTAAGTTTATTCAAACCATCACTTTTCACTCAGACACCTGTTTCTTCCTGAAGCAAAATCAGATGCACACACGCATTCATCTCACCTTATTCTCAATTTTCACTACATTTTGCACACACGCATCCATAATCACATCACTCTCAATCTTCAGCACATCCAACACAAGGTCTATTTGAGCAAGTTTACAATATCAACTGTTAAAGATTGTTCAACTAAGGCCTAGTCCACACGTAGCCGGGGTTTTTTAAAAACGAATATCCGCCCCTCCAAAAACTTGCATCCACACCACCACGTTTTAAAAACAAACTCTGTCCACACGTACCCGGATAAATACGTTGTTAAGGACATGCCAGACCTGTAGGTGGCAGTACTTCCCCCGTTCTTATCCTCGTCCTTCGTCTGTGGTCTTCCGCAAGGAGCAGTAATTCCGCTTACAAAAACAAACAAGCAAACAGCGCATGGACAATTGATGGATCGGGTAGTGACAGAGCGCAGCTCTGAGGGCTTCCATGATGCCGGCTAGTGTAAACACAGGTCGCACACGTGATGCCAGCATTTTTTTTGTCACGGAAAGTGACGTTGCGGACCTTAAAACTCCGGTTATGTCCGTCCACACGCAGACACCCAAAACAGAGAAAACGCAGATCTTCACTTTGGCCGGAGTTTTAAAAAAGATTTGTTTTCATGTGAAAAAACTCCGCTTTCGTGTGGATGACAGGCCAAAACGTAGAAAAATATCTACGTTTTGGCAGATCCCTGGCTACGTGTGGACTAGGGTTGTCACAATACTACAATTTCAAACTCGATTCGATACTTGAAAAAAAAACTCGATACTCGATTTCGATACTATTTAAAAACACCCATTTATCGAACAAGTTTATTCAAAAAATAACATTCCTCAATTTATATTACAAAAATTAAATGTTAAGAATTAAGTGTATTAAGTGCTTAAACCTTTCAAGTATCAGCATTTTTTAAAACGTGCATACAAAAACTGGTGAAAGTTAACACTTTAAATCATGAATTGTCTCACTATATATACACTATTTGCAGAGTGATGTTTTGCTGCTTAAACTCTGTTTAAGGTGCATTTTTGTCATAAGATGTAATGCCATATGTTTTGTTCTGTACTTTTGAACAACTCTGTTGGTCAATAAAGGGAGAAAACGAATTTCTCCACAGTAGGACAAAGGTACATCTACCGGTAATCTTAATAAAAACAGACTGGCGCACGGCAGTGACGTCATTAAAAGCGCCGGTTAGATTAGCCGCAGCTAGTCTGTTTACGCCTAGAAATCCCAGACCAGACCCGCTCCAAACGAACAGGGGAATCACGTTAATGATTCATAACAAAACCTTTCGACATGAAGATGTTTTGGTGCAGATAATGTCTTATTTCGAGGCTGCACCATGGGTGCCCGTCCGCACCCGTTATATGGATATACGCTGACGGCGATTCGGCGATGGACCTACGGTAAATACCCCGGGGAATCCAAGTAGCACCAAAGTTGTCAGCGTGAGTAAACAAACGTACTGCGTGCTAGAAATTAAGTCCGGGTTGCAATAAACGGGAGTTTCCTTTAAGCACATAAGCGTGAATATACAACTACGTGTCGGACTTGCTAATTAAGTTGGGCTGTGAAGCGCCTCCCAAATTCACTGTTTATGTTTTTGTTTATTTATTTGGCAGACAAAACTTGGATCGGAGACAACTCGCGTGGGAAATTGCAATGTAGCCATGCGGCGTCTTCTTCTGTTCATCTGGGAGGCGGAGGCTGCTTTACGGCATCTGGCTGTCGTGCGTGTCGGTGTAATTGAAGAAGGCTGTGTATAATAGTCCATAATATCGATACCACAGGGATGGAATATCTCATTTAGATACCACTTTTAGTATCGATTTATATCTGGGTATCGATTTTTTTGACAACACTAGTGTGGACAGGGCCTAAGTTGCCAATGTTGATTGTCATTTCAAAATCATTAGTTTAATTTGAAGAGTTAAATCTTTTAACTTTCAAACTTGTCTCTTCATTGGACTGAAACACAGACCCACGGATATTATCGACAGTTTATCGATGAAAACAACCTTTGAGTCTTCTATCAAATTAATATGTAGAATGGTTCCTCTTTCATAAAAGAGCATAAACCATTACTCTACATAATTGTCAGAGCCTAATCAGGTTCACTACAGTGGTTCAATGATGTTGAGGTCAGGAGAGTGTGATGGCCTCTCCAGAACATTCATCTTATTCTGCTGGAGCCAGTGGCAAGTCCACTTGGTCTTGTGTTTTGGATCATTGTCTTGACGGAACATCCAAGTGCGACCTATGCGCAGCTTTCGGGCTCATGAGTGCAAACTCTCCTCAGGTATATTTTGATAAGCTGCTGCAATCATCTTTCCATCATCTTTGACCAGGTTTCCAGTGCCTTGGTAACTCACACATCCCTAAAACATCATCGAGCCACCTCCATATTTCATTGTAGGGATGGTGCACTTTTCATTATAGGCCTTGTTGACTTGTCCCCAAACACGTTTATGGTTGTGGCCAAAAGTTCAATATTGGTATCATCAATCCAAATGATATTGTCCCAGTAATGTTGAGGCTCGTCTCTGTGCTGTTTGTAGTGATGTGAAGTTCACGAACGAATTGAATCTTTTGAACAGGTTTTCAAAGTGAATGATGAAAGCCAAGTCCCTGCAGAGAGCCGTTCATCTTAACAAATCTCCCCGGAAGTCGGTCAAACTCACCCGCTCAAACCCCACCCACTGCTGTGACGGATGTAGGAGGAACCATAGATATGTATATAATTACGTGTTTATATACATATCTATAGGAGTAACGCTAACCAACCCCGTGGGCCCTCACGGACACCGCAGAAAGACGTTGCTCTTGATTATACCCCCCCCCCCCCCCGCTCTCTTGGCTTCATTTCCATCAAAGGAGCCAGTCTTGTCAACGGCTCTTTGAGGAAAACAACCGACTAATGAACGGCTCCCATGAAAGAGACATGAATCCCATCACTAGCTGTTTGGCATATTGCAAGCAAGATGCTGCGTGACATTTGCGTAGTAATGACTTTCCTCTGGCAACTCAGCCTTGGAGCCCATTTTTCTTCAAGTGCATCTTCATTGTGCTTGAAGCAGCCATGCCACTTTTACTGAGGGAGTCCTGAATGTCAGCAGAAGTTTCAACAGAACCCATAATTTTCCATATCTTTGTCAGAATTCTAACACTGCTGATTGGCATTTTCATTACCTTGGATAACTTTTTACATCTCTTTCCTGTTTTATAGAGTTCAATTACCTTTTCTGTGATCCTGTGACAATTATTTTGCTTTTCCCCATGACTCAGAAATTGGAAACACCAGTGCAGCTCTGGATGGATGATGGAAGGGTTTGTCAGTGGCACAAAAACTCACATACCTTTTTTAATCAAACTTGCAAGGAAACAGGTCACAGGTGTTTTAATTTGTGTCAAGATGCGTGGATGTTTCACCCCGGCTTTCCATCGGACTTGAAAGCATAGTGAAATAGCCGCTAAACATACTTTGTAACAATTAGCTGCCATTATAGTGGACGGGCTCCTTTTCACATTTTGGACGCGTCCCAAAAGCGAAGGGATGCTATTATTACAGTCCGAGTCTATTTTTTACACACCATGCTTCCAAAACACCAGGCTGACAGGAAGTCAAACATAAAAGCAATGTAAAACATTCAGAAACTTTCAAAATAAAAGTCACATGCAACTAAATGTATGCCATTTTCTGTGAAATCCCCATAGCCGATGTAAACAGAACAGATAATAAACCACAGACCCCTTAGGAGACATGCAGCTGTCTTTCTCCTGTCATTGTGTGGACTTCTGGAATCACGTGCAGTGTTGCAATTATCTTGTGATTTTGTGACTTTGCGGGAGCAGCGGCAATAAATGCTTTTGCTCCTGTTTCACGGCTGAATTGCTCTCGGCTGGAAGAGAGCTCGTGGGTAAAGCGTCTCTATAACGTTACACGCCACACTGAGATGTGTTAACTGTTTTACAGAGTATTTCATTTTATCATGGTGATTTTAAATGAGCTCACACATTTTTTCACAATAAGTGACATCACAACATTCCTGACCATGAATGAAAAAAAGTTAGGTAACACGTTACAACAAGGGTCCCTTTATTAATGTTACTTAGTACATTATTAAGCATCAATGAACCATTATATAAAGTGTTAACAACTGCTTTTATGCATTACATAGCATTACTTAACATAATATTTATTGCTATATTAAGCAGTTAACTAATGTTTATTACTGATCCTAAGGGTCCAAAATTCATTCAGTAATGATTAATTATGGTTAAGTAATGCTTAGGCATCTGTTAAGCTTTTAGAAAATGTTTATACGTAGATACGTGTTTACACTGTACATTAAGGGTAAAAAATTAATTTATTAATGATTAATTATGCTTAAGTAATGCTTAGGAGTCTATTAAGCTTTTAGAACTTGTTTATACATGGATACATGCTTACACTTTACAATAAGGATAAAAAATTAATTTATTAATGATTAATTATGCTTAAGTAATGCTTAGGAGTCTATTAAGCTTTTAGAAATTGTTTATACATGGATACATGCTTACACTTTACAATAAGGGTAAAAAATTAATTTATTAATGATTAATTATGCTTAAGTAATGCTTAGGAGTCTATTAAGCTTTTAGAAAGTGTTTATGGATAAATGTTTACACTTTACAATAAGGGTAAACAAAGCTTAGTACTGCATTAACTAAGGTTCAGTAATAGACATTAGTTAACTGCTTAATAATTAATTAAATAATATGTTTAGTAATGCTATGCAATGCATGAAAGCAGTTGTTAACACTTTTGAAACAGTTTATTAATGCTTAATAATGCACTAAGAAACATTAATAAAGGGACCCTTATTGTAAAGTGTTACCAAAAGTTTTTGTGTTTTCATTCATATTCTTTAATACCTCCCCCCCAAAAATTCTAAAAATCCACCAGGGTGTGTAAAGTTATTGGCAACACTGTAAATGTCAGTAGGAATTGTTTTCAGAGGTTGATTTTTATGTTTGTCAAATATGGGGGTACTAGCTCATCTTTTGAAATATTCTAGGACATATTAAAATCACTTTCACTTGTTTCTTTCATTAAATCTGCTGTGGTCTCCAGTATGAATGCATGCATTGTGAGTCGTTTTCTGTTGTAAAAATATCTACTTGATGTTTTAGGCAGTGGAAGTTTGTAGAAGGATTATGAGTCATACTCATCAATATTCATGATATGCAAATACAACAATTAACGCATGCCTGAATGTGTTTCATCATGTTGTTGAGTTGCTAATGCTGATCGTTAGCTTCTACTAACCATGACACCCTCTGGTCTGTCCTGGACACAAAATCAACACATCCTTCTGTGGTCACAAGCCAAGGCGGAAGGGGGCATGAATGCAAATTTTCCCTGTCACGTAGAAGAGACTGGCTTTTTCTGACTCAATAGTTTTTCTATATATTTATTTTCTGCGGCTAATGCAGAGTTCAAGATGATTTTCATGTTCTGTATCAATGTGAAACTCAGAGTGACCCGCCGTATTTAAGGATGATGTTACAAGGATCATCCTCTTCTCTTACCTCACAAATACTAGACAATTTCACAATATCCCTGTAAAAAAAAAATACAGCAAATTTGTTTTTTGAATGCTGGTATGCTGGTCCAGAATGCAATGATAGTTTGTTTGTTTGTTTAGATCCCCATTAGTTGCTGACATACAGCTGCTATTCTTCCTGGGGTCTCATCTTATACAATTATCACATTTTATATACATACACATACTGTGCACATCATTCATACGTGTCCATACACACACAAACACATTTCTACATAAAATTATGGTATAGAGAAATCACAATTCAATTCTGAAAAGCCCAAACATACCAAAGTACATTCATAAACCTTGAAATACAGCTCATCTCAAAAGATGTTAAAAATATTTGGAGTTTTTTCTGAAAACATTTTTTGTTACTTTCCATCAGCAGAAATCCTGGTAGTGCGTTCCATATCATCATTGCACAATGAGCCACAGTTTTCTGCATTTGATTAGTTCTGCAAGCAGGTAACACACATCGTCCCTGCAATCTTTGTCTTGTGGAACAATTATGTTTATCCGCAAAAAAGACAAGGTACAATAAATTACATCTGGGGTTTTTGTCATAATGATATTAATAAATGTTGTTAATGAAAACTTCAACCTTTCTCTTACTCTTAGCCAAATCAACTTATTGTGCAACAAATTAACATTGGTTCTGAATGGATACCCCAACACCATGCGAGCGGCCTTATTTTGGGCGATTTGTAACTCATCAAGATTATTTTCATTGGTGTTGGACCAAACCAATGAACATAATCCAAATGAGAAAGCATCAGTTACTGAACTTAAAGCCTTATTAATCTAACTGGAATAAATTTCCTACAATGTCTAATAACAGCCGTACTTCTTCCCAATTTTTTCAAGATATAGTTAATATGATTCACCCAAGAAAATTTATTGTCAACAATGACACCCTATAACTTCACCTCATCAACCTGTTCAATAATGGTACCATCTAAGGTCAAACTTAGAATTGGTTTCATTTTAAAAAAATGTCTGGACTCTATAACCATACATTCAGTCTTATTTGTGCTGATTATCAAGTTGCTTGCTGTGATCCATCTACCAGCAGATTCTAGTTCCTTGTTTAAAACAATATTGAGTTGTAAAGCTGTTTGAGCTGGTGCATATAGTGTAATATCATCTGCATAAATTGCCATAGTGGCATTGTCCAACACCATAAGTAAGTCATTCAAAAAAATGGAAAACAACAAAGGCCCTAAACAACAACCTTGGGGCAATCCACAACACATCCTTTCAGCCTCAGAATAACTGCCATTAAAATATACGGTATACTCTCGATCACAGAGATAATTGTCAATCAGTTTTACAGAAGAAGATTCCAATCCATAACAGCTTAATTTTTTAAGAAAAATATTATGATCTAAAACATCAAACGCTGCACTTACTGTAAATCAAGTAGCACATTACCAATTAGGTTTATATTATAAATTTCTTGTAACCAATAAGCTGTGATCTGAGTTAAAGCTGTGGTGTGCATGTTGATATAGTGTGTTTAACCCATTCACCAAGAAAAAATTCTGTATTGTTCATAAAGTACCCTCTCCATGATTTTACTCAAAGCAGGTAATAAGGTGATTGGTCTACAATTTTGACCCGAAAATGCCTCTTTATTGTTATTAATCATTGGAATAAGTTTTGCTTTTTTTCCATTGCGATGGAAGTACACTTTGCTCCAAACTGAAATTATTATGTAATAAACCGGGGAGACAATGAAGTCTGCTGCCAGCTTCAAGTCCCTTATCTCAATATTATCAACACCTGATTGTTTGTCTTTACTTGTTTGAACTTTTTCTTAATAGCCTGATCAGTGATTTTTTAAATTGATTTTTTAATTTAAGTGTACATCATTTGCTCCCCATCATCCCATTTATTATTCAATATGAAATATACTGATCTTTTTGATGGTTCAAAAAAGACCTCCAGTTTTGAATTTTGTCCTTAAATTTTTTGCTTAAATGTGCAGCAATATGTTTTCGTTTTGTAATAAAGACCCCAGATAGTCCAGCATAGCTTGTTATTGGTTGCTGGACCAGCATGCTAGACCAGTATCCAATCCTGGACCAGCATTGTATGCTGGTCCACCGTCTAAACCAGCATCAAGACACAACACACACTGGTCTGTTAGCTTTTTCAGCAGAACAAATTTTCAAGGTTAAACATCCCTAGTACATTATTAAAATGCAGGAATCTAAGAAGTTCTCCATCACATAAGCGCTGTCCTGGAGGGCGAGTGTTACAAGCACCCTTAATACACACAAACTTGCGGTGGGGTATTTGTGGTACATTTATGGGTCATACCGACTCATTCCACTCCTAATTTGATTACCTCATGGATGTGCGGTGTTAGCAGCAACACTTATGATGAGGGAAGGAAAGTGACAAGGACACAAAGTATAGAGCCAAGGTCTTAGTGCTGTATACGCCCTTCACCGTGCCGCTCACTTGATGCTGAGCTTTACAGAAAAATGCCTCCTCTGATTCTCAATATTAATATGTGTTTTAAGTTAATCTTATTAGGGCTGCTTGGATAAAAATAGATTTTTGAAGAGACCACTGAACAGTATTATGGGAAGTGTGCATATTCATCTGTGGAAGTTAGTGACAGGACACCTTAGTGCTGTTTTCAGTATTTAAATGTTCAAAATAAAGGAAATGCATTGCGGTTCTGGGCGTGTTTCTTGGTTTTTAAGACTTGAAGCATTTTGAAGCTATTGTAGTAACTTCAGCAGACAAACAAAGCTGTTGAAAGGTTGAGGGGGAGCCGGTCCCATCATCTACCCAAAAAAACCACACAACAGAATAAAGTGTGACTCACCCCCTCCCTCCTCAGTGGATGGGTTCAGTGATGATACGCAGCTCACGCATATCGACAAACAATGTTGAAAAAACAAAACCTAACTTTTCTAAACTTGAACAAATAAACTTCTGACAGCTACCTCTAAATTTATGTCTCCTACAGAAGTCATGATGTTTTGATACTTCTGGCAGTGACTACAGATGTTTTCCATTGCACAAGTATTTTAGCCTGGCAAGAAATTCCACATATGCGAAAATATAGTCTGGCCAAGGCCCATAGACAGGCTCAGTAGTGGGGCAGAATCTACCACATGCTATTGGACAAAGAGCAATGTGACATACTCACCACTACATATATACCAGTCATTGGGGCAGTCCATCATACACAGTCAGAGACGACCCAAATACATCATTTTTCTAAATACAGGATTCAAGTACCTCTATTGGCTCTTGACTCAAAGAAAAGCCCAAGTCTAAATAGTCCAATGTTGATTCCAAAGCAGTTTCAAATGAGCTGTAACCATCTTCATTTTTCCTCAATGAAAAGAAATCTCCCCATCAAACTTATAGAGCTCTGTGATTGGCAAGACACGCTACGGCCTGTCTAGATGGGAAGGCTACATGCAGAGTGGGATGCAAAAATTTGGGCAGCGTTGTTAATCTATAAGATTTTCAAGTTATTTGGGCATAACAAGAGGCGTAATGCATGGAGGAGTAAGAACACAGCATTCCAAGAAAAACACCTGCTACCTACAGTAAAACATGGTAGTGGTAGCATCATGCTGTGGGGATGCATAGCCAATGTAGGGACTGGGAATCTTGTTAAAGTTGAGGGATGCATAGATTCCACTCAGTATCAGCAGATTCTGGAGACCAATGTCCAGGAATCAGTGGCAAAGCTGGATCTGCGCCGGGGCTGGATCTTTCAACAAGACAACGACCCTAAACACTGCTCAACATCTACTAAGGTGTTCATGCAGAGGAACAAGTAAAACATTCTGGAATGGCCATCTCAGTCCCCAGACCTGAATATTATTTAAAATCTGTGGAGTGAGTGAAAGAGAGCTGTCCGTGCTCAGAAGCCATCAAACCTGAATGAATCAGAGATGTTTCGTAAAGAAGAATGGTCCAAAATACCTTCAACCAGAATCCAGACCCTCACTGGAAGCTACAGGAAGAATTTAAAGGCTGTTATTTCTGCAAAAGGATGATCTACTAAATATAGAGTTCATTTCTTTGTGTGGTGACCAAATTTACGCACCTGCCTAATTTTGTTTAAACAATTATTGCAAACTTTCTGTACAGCCTCTAAACTTTGTTTCACTTTTCAAATATCGCTGCGTGTCTCCTATATGAAATATTTAACATAATGTTTTTATCTAAAGAACCAACAATTTTTACAGGAAAATCCAACACAAGACTGCCCAAACCTTCGCATCCCACTGTATATTGTTAGAAAAAGGTGAAAATTAGATGCATCATGTTTCTAAGTAGGTGTTGTCAGCTTCTTGAAGAGTATTTCTGTGTAAAATTTAAAAACCATTACTATACTGACTGTTATTGATCAGCCTCTGTTCAGAGAATAGAGGTATGGCCAACAGGACTGATGTGCTCATGGCTAGTCCAAACCAACCAGGATCAAAGTGTCTAACTGCTACTGGTGAGCAATATGGGACAACGACCACATCCTAGTTTATTTACAGTGGAATAAAACGATCTCCCAATATTAAAACAGCCATTTAGTGGAAACACAACTGAAATGTTTCTAGCAGTTTCTGCAGAAGTGATACCAATCACACTCTATCTGGCAGAATGTTGACAGTAGTTATGTTTACATGGGCAATTAATCAGATTAAATGCTCTGTCAGATCAATAAATCTTCATGTTAACATGTCAATTGGAATATTCTGATGACATTCCATTCCGATTGAGAGGGGGGGTCTGGTCCGATCATCATTCCGATTGACATCCATGTACACACTCATTGGGATTCTTGGAGTAAAATAATGCCCACTGTGCATGTGTGCAACTTCAGCATGACGTCTTTCTGCCTTTGCACCTGCTCAGGACAAGTCGGAGAAGCTGTAGTGAGCAGGTGATCACTAGTAAGTTTATGCCTGTGACGGAGGAGCGGAGAGCAGCAGCGTGACGTACCGGTGTACCTGTAGCTTATTTAAAGTGATCCGTAAAAACAACAGCATACAGGTAAAAATGCAAAGAAGGTCCATAACAGGGAAAACGAATACCGCAAGTCAACGGACAAGCTAGATAATAAGAAAATAAAATGCGAGGGTAAAGAAGTGCGGACAAGATGGTGTTTGTTAACATTTTTTTTCCCGGGAAAGACAACTCTGCACGTGCTCAACCTGTTTAATCTGATTGAATGATTGGTGCATTAAAACTCATGGCATGATCGGATAATTTCAGTTAGTGTCCACATAGACAGAGATTTGGGGGTTTCTGATCAATCAAGATTTTAATTGGACTGGGGAAATTTGGCGTACGTAAACGTAGATAGTGTCATGATGCAGGACTCATTTGGTTTTGTTGTGTTGTTTTCTACTTAGTTTTTCTAAGATGCTTTTTGTTTCCACCGTTTCCTCAGTTTTTTAAAGTTTTCTCATCATTATTCTTGTGAGTTTTGTTTTGTTTTCTCCATATTTTCAGTTCTATCAATTTCCCTTGTCATTAGGTCATCCTCCTCTGCTGCTTTCACTTGCTCTTTCCTCATCTGTACTCAGCTGTCTGCTCCATGTTTCAGTTATAATGGTGGGCACTCTAGTGTTTAAATTTTTTTTGTGCATCACCTGCAGTAAACAACAGCAGGAGAGTTACATTTTTTTCTGCAGGATCACAGAGCTCTCATGACGAGGAAACAAAGCTAACAAATGCTAATAATATTGTTATGGGAGGAGTAAATCATTTTTGACGTCTAAAATTCAAACCCAATAAGCAATTCAAGCAATGCAATATCACGGAGGTGTCATGCTGTGTTGCTTTTGGAGCAGATAATTACAAATGTGCTTAACAGCTTCTGCAGCACAATGATGCACGTGGACCATTTTGCATATTCAGCGTAAAATAACAGATGCAAAAATGACATCATAGAAAATGGTGAACTTATTATTTGTTGTTTGAAAACGTTAGGTAGTTTGTGGCATCAGATCACTTTCCCGTGTTTGTGGTTTGTGCAGAAAAATCAGTTTACATAGAGCATTCATTGTCAACATGTTTTATTCACGCATTTTTTTAAACGTGTTGCTGCAGACTGGATTCTAATTAGCGGTCTGTGGATCTCATATAAATCCTTGTTTGGGTGACATGCATGTCAAAATAATCTAATATGTATGATATGTGTCGTTCAGCATGAAATTATGTGTGTAAAGTGTTATACACTGGAATACTTGTTAACTGTATTACCAAAAGTTTAACCCCCCACTCCCCACCCCCACCTCACACACACACACACACACACACACACACACACACACACACACACACACACACACACACACACACACACACACAAGACACATTGCCTCCTCTTCTACAACATTATCTTCCTTTTAATGTAAATGATAACGTAGTTTATGAAGAAAACACATTTAAAAAGTGAGTTATTCTTGGATTGTAATAGAAATATTAAATATGGAAACAATTAGTTTAAAACTAAACACTGTTTTAAATAATGATCTCATGAAAAGAAGTCACTGCAGTTAAAATGTAGTAAAAGAGAAACAAAAACTTCAAATAAGTTTTCTTGTGCTGAGAGTGAAGGGTTGAGTTGTCACTTCAAAAGATTTGGAGTTAAATCCCCCCCCCCCCCCCCCCAGAGACCCATTAACTATTCAGCACTTTTATAATCTTAAAAAGAAACAATGCAGTGAAATATTTATTTAAAAGCTGCTTAGGGCTCAGGAAGCTCTTATTTATTGATGGAGTAGGCAAACCAAGCAGTCTGCTTCTGTGAAAATATAATGTTTTCATATTAAAAAGCAGTTTAACAGACACAACTTGGCTAGTCAATCAAAACAATAAAACATTTGAAGAGTTTATTTGCAAAAACAGCTAAACACATTTTTGATCAAAATCTTCAAAATTTACTTTGAATTAAGTAAATAATTAATGATTCATATTTTGAAAAAAAAATGTTTAAAAACATTTTTACAAATGTACCCTTTAATTGTCTTTAACTTTACCAGACATTCTAACCTTTAATGTAGGTGTAGCTGGAGGTGTGTGTGTGTGTGTGTGTGTGTGTGTGTGTGTGTGTGTGTGTGTGTGTGTGTGTGTGTGTGTGTGTGTGTGTGTTGCATGTCCTAAAAAAGCTGCCTCATACACCGGCCCCTTATTCATTCTGCCTTATGTCTCAGTGCTAAACACCTTTAGTCCCCTGGGATTGGCTCAGAACCTTAATGCTTTTGTCAAGTGCATTCTCACTGAGGGTCACATTACTGACCTGCAGGTTTATGCACGAATGCACAAACTCACTGCTTTGACTTTCACTTCTAATTGGAGAAACTCTGTTCCCCATCTGGAGTCAAGTCTAGACTTGTTGGAAAATAATGGAAGATTTAATTTACACTAGACCGATTAGTGTGTGTGTGTGTGTGTGTGTGTGTGTGTGTGTGTGTGTGTGTGTGTGTGTGTGTTTCTGGCATTACTCAGAGATTAACTAGGCTACACATTCATTATTATGGTTTTATGAGTCCTCACTACAACTCTACATTAAGAGTGAGTGGAGCTTTATGTATCTTACCATGTTTACTATGAAGAACTGCTGTCTATAGCAGACCTAGTCTAGATGAGCTAAAAAATGTTCCTGTTTTTGTTTGAGATGATTTGTTGAATTTAGGCAGCATTTTAAAGGTTTTAACTGCTTCCAATGCATGACTGGGCTAGCATAACTGCAGGTGGGTTTCAGTGTGTTGAACTATTATGAGATGTGAACTAATGCAGGAACTGGCGAGTGGTCGACTCATCTTTTTCTTTTTTTAATATTCTGCTCAGCCAAAAGATTTAAACCTGTTAAGATAACTCAGGTTAGGCCAGCGATATAGCGGCTGGTTAAAAAGAGCAGAGTTGCTTAGCACGAGGCATGTAAACAGTTTCTTAGTGGTGGAGAGAAACTGTGTTTTAGTAAATATCTTTACTCCATCAGCTCTCAACAGACAGCTTCTCGATTTTATATAACGATACTTAAATGTTTAGGTTTGAAGTTACATGTGTTTGTTTGGGGGTTACTTGTAACACATGTCAGTGTTGTCAGGTGTTTGTTCCACCTCACAGAAATGAGTACTTGTTTTATTGTTGTGCTGCTGAACTGGAAACCTGGTGTTGAGTTTTATTGTACTGACTGTATTAAAAACCTCCGTTAATGACTTTTAATTACCAGAACACTGAAGAAACAGAGTTTTGAAGTGAGTTTCTGTGGAATGATAAAGAACTGTTAATTCTTTAGATGATTATTTAAAGCAGGATTGACAAGCTAACTACTAGTCCAAAGATGGAGGCTAGGATCAGAAAAAAAAATAAACTGTTGCCAACTTGGAACAACTTGCGTGGTAATAATTGCAAAGTTGTTAGTGATGCTTGATATTTGCTCTTTTACTGATATACCGAAATAAACCAATACCGATGCTGTGTCCCCCTCTCATAAAGAAACTAATACATTTTAAGTTACTAACATCACATAGCTTCTATCAATGATGCTTAAATTGTAAACATCTTTTGTACAAAATGACAAATACTTCAATTATTAGAAGTTAGTAATATACGTAAGTGACATATTTGCTCATGTGCTCGCTAACCTGATGCTGAGATATGTGTATTAGTTAGTAATATCTTCGTTTTATGTATAATGCAGCTTTGATGATAAAACATGTATAAAGATCTTCAGATAAGAAGATTCTTGTTTATGTTTTAGTTGTTTGATAGCTGTCTACACGTGGCTACTTGCTCGCTACACAGTGCAAGTTGTGCCAAATACACTAAAATATCTCAAACCCTTTACCTCATATCTGTTACTTTTTGACGTTGTGACAGAGAGGAGAAGTAATGGAAGAGTTTGATGTATAATATGTATATGGTACTTAAATGTTGTGTCATTAATAGAAGGAAAACAGATATCGATATTTTCTGATTTTAGATTTTAATGCAGATATCGGTCGATATTAATGGTAAACCATTATTTTTAACCATTACAACACTGCCAGTTTAGAAATACACTATTATTTACATTTAATTATTTAGTTATTTTCTAGTGTGAATAGCAGCAGCTAACTTTAGCATCTCTCTTGCCCCGATGCACTTCCGGTACCAATATCGCAAAATTCCTGCTAGAACATCTTTGGTGTGTTCTTATTGTGTTTAGTTTCTAATTCCATTTTTGGTTCTTTTTAAAACACAGGAAAGGTTTTCTTTACCTTGCTAATGTTCCGTTTGCCGGCTGCAAAACTTCCTCAGAGCTGACGCTGATGGTGGCGTCACTTCCTACTCCATTTATCCGCAGGCAGCAGAGGACTTTGTCGCCCTCTGCTGCCCACTCTCCCCTCTCTGATGATGCAGTCCCATGCACGATCCAATGTGTAGACCCCATCGTCTCTGTTCATGGTCCCACATCCACGTCTCCTTATCTCTATAGCTTCCTTTATCCATCTTTTGTATTTCTGTTGTTCGGTGTTCATGATCCTTGTCTTGTCCCAGTCCATTACATGGTTTTCTCTTATGCAGTGATCTGTTACGGCTGACTTCTTTATTGTGCTTTCTGCTTCTTGTTTTGCTGCTCTTGTGTGTTTTCGACTTGCCTCTTTCTCACACTCCTTTCTGTGTTCTATTGTTCGTGTGTTGAGTTGGTGTCCGGTTTCTCCTATGTATGTTTTATTGCAGAGTTTGCATGGGATTTCGTAAATGACTCCACATTTAAGTCCAGCTGGTATTTTGTCTTTTGGGTGTACTAGTCTGTTTCTAACTGTTGTGTATGGTTTTGTTGGTGTGTTTATGTTGTTTTTTCATTGTTGCTCTTATTTTTTCTGTTATGCCTTTGATGTATGGTAAGGTTATCACTGGTTTTGGTTCTTGTCTTTCAGGGTTTCTGGTTCTTTGTTTAGGTTGTTCTTTTCTTTCTGTTGTTGTTTGTCGTTTTCCTTTGTTTATTGCCCATGTCTCCTTTTTTGGAATTCAAAATATGGTCAGCTTAATCATGACACATAAATTACAACAAAGTATAACTTCACACCCGGTGGATGGTGACCGGTTGCTAAACAGAAGAAAGCAGCTCAATAAGCTGTTGATTGGCTGATTTTCAGGAAAATAGTATTACCTGGGCATGCTTTGATTGGATGAAAATGATCTGTCTGTGATTGGCTGGCGGAGAGGCCACTTTGCTTTTTAAGTTGTCAGTTGAACGAGAATAGAGAGAGATCATCTCTATATACTGTACATATATATATATATATATATATATATATATATATATATATATATATATATATATATATATATATATATATATGTGTGTGTGTGTGTGTGTGTGTGTGTGTGTGTGTGTGTGTGTGTGTGTGTGTGTGCGCCAGAGTGTGGGTGACTGGTGTTTGAAGACAAACAGATATCTTTTCAGAAATCTCAGAGATTTCAAATAATGAATACCCAGGAAATTTGCCCATACGCACTGTACCCTAGAAAAAAGTGCCGGTATATGCTAAAAGGTTATAATTAGAAGTGGCAACAGTACTGGAATTGGCCCAAATCGCTGCTCTCTGTCCCTAAAAAGAAAAAGAACGGGTAGCGACCAGCCACTCTGAAGTTGCAAGTGTGATATTTTGGCCTCAGGAGGTGGAGTGACATTTCATTAACCCTGTAATGGGTCATTTCAGCACATACTGGCTCAAAAATGACTTAAAAATATGAAAACAATGCTAAGTATGGCTTTAAGGCATTCCAAACCTATAAACCTAATGTCTTTTCTCTGAGGTTCCTAAAATACCAGATGGCAGCTGTCATGAAAAAGATGTTTAGGATTTCCCTTTGAACAAAAGCAGCAGGCAGAGGCTATACGTTTAGTTATTATCTATGTTGATGGTCTGCGTAGAGATCTTTTTCCTGTCCTTCTGTTTTTTTACAGCTCACTCTGCATCTGATGTAAATTAAAAGCAGTCAGATTTCCTACAAATGAAGCAAGACATTTTGCTTAATGAATTTTCATTAATCTACATTTTTAACAAAGATTTACTTCTCTTTTTAAGACCAAATTTTTATGAATATTGATAAGACTGAGGAACAAACTAGTAATAAAGCCAATCTAATTTTGTATTTAGACATTTCTGCCTGCTGAGTACCCTGTGAACCTTATATTGCAAAAATGATTTGTAATTTTAAATAATAGTTAATTAAACGATCTTTCCTGCTAGTAAAGAGCAATAAAAACTGGAGGATTTTGTTTATTTTCTCATATTTAAATGGATTATTGCAGTAATATAACAAATAACAGCAGATAAGTAAATCTTCAGCATAAAGCTGTATTTTTCTGTAAATACACTCCCTCGCCCACTTGCTCGCTGACCTGACACCATGATTTCTGTGGGTTGGTGGACTGATGATAGTGGTACTTTGCTCTCACAGATTTGTTGGTAAAAAAAAAAGCTGAAAATAACCTGCTTAGCTAACTCGATTCAAGCTAGACTAGTTATTTGTCCGATGTCATTGGAGAGTAATTGGTTAGATTATATATTACTTATTAGATGTTTCGCTCTAAATACGTACAATTCAGACAAATGGTGATTTTCTCTAATGTGTGTGCTGGTGTGGTGAAACAATGATCTTTATTGGGGGTGGGTAATCCATTCAACACAAAAACCTTCAGCCCCAGGTGAGATTGCATCCCCAGCCAAAGGTGGCTAGCTGCTGCCTGTCATGTGTTGAAGGTGGATGATGGTAAAGGGATCCAAATAGTGGAAAATGAGGTAGGAGGCAGGCACAGTGTGAAAGCCAAGGTCATTACTAACAAAACTGGAAAGAACTTGGGCTGGAAAACAGCTGAAAGGCCAGATAGGCAATGTAGTGATTACGATCTGACAAGGATCAACTGAAAACTAGGTATGTTGTAAACCGAAGGAAGATGAAGACTGACAAGGGCCCAGTTTGATCATGAGTAAATTAGAATCAGGTGTGGTGGGGGAGACTGAGTAATATGACAAATGTAAGTCAAAATCACACTGGATAGATAGAAATAAATAAAACCAAATAACCAAACATAAACAAGTTAGAACTTTCAAACAGACAACCCTAGCAAAACCTCATCCAATCCAGTGCTGGTACCCCTTTCAAATGATAGGATCATAGCCCATCTTTCAAACTGCTCCTCTGATTGTCCCTCACCCCTCTGCACATACTTAGGGCTTCCACGCCAGCATCAGTTCTACTACACCTAGACTGGGTAAAGTGTTCACCTATTAGTAGCCTAGATTTTTCCGCGCTCAACCGGTCATTTCTTTCAGCCCTCTTCCCGAGTCTACTTTAGGCTGAGCTGGTCCAACACACCCACTGCCGACTGATTGGCCAGCTCAAATTCAAGCCTACCATTAGGGGGAGCCTCTGATTGGTGGATAGAATCAGCCAGCGGTGGCTTCCTGCATTCGTGGCTCGTTATCATGTTGGATAAAACACATGTCTCTGACTGAAGCACACACACACACACACACACACACACACACACACACACACACACACACACACACACACACACACACACACACACACACACACACACACACTCACACACACACACACACACAAACACACACACACACACACACACACACACACACACACACACACACACACACACACACACACACACACACACACACACACACACCCACAGCACCGTGAGGCTTGAGCTGCACCGTGGAAGGACAAACAGCAGAGCAGGATGCACAACAATGCTCACGGCTGCCTTTTTTGCTTACCACGGACTACACCTCACGTCTTTTGCCCCGCCCACATGCTCGGAGATGTGCTCATGACATCACTTATACCTTTGCGTCAATTTTGGAGACTGCCCAAATGCTCAGTAACATCCGCATTCCTCAGGATATGTGTAATTAACCCAGCCAGGCTGGGGCTGACTGTGGGAAGTGGAGCCGGCGCTAGTGTGGAAGAGGCTTCTGTGTAGAAACACAGGGAGGGAAGCTAGTTGAACTGCTCAGTATCACGGATGAGAGGTCCCGTTCTGGTTGCAAACCTCCTCCAAAGTGAGTTGGAGGAGGTTTGGTTTGGAGTTGGCACAGGAAGTTTTGATTTTAGCAGCTCAGTAGGTCTGCTTGTGTGTGTGGCAAGCAGGTACCATATTCTGCAACCACCAGATTCTGTGATTTTAGGAAGTAGCCTGAAGAAAAAGTTTGGACTTTTCAAGATAAAAAAAATGTAGCTTGCTTGAACGGCTTATTCCAAGAACAAATTCATTTAAAATTTACGTTTATTGGTGGCATCTAAGATATCTGGAGTCAGAAAATGTATCCTGTATGGAGGTGTGGGACCAAATACAAAGAAGTTTACCAACCAAAATTTAGGACCCTGATTACAAAAGCCCACATGACCACCAATATAATAATCAGTAAAACATACCAGCAAACTTCTACTGTTGCACATAAGTTGCTTAAACTAGACAAACATGATACAACTACTTGTTCTCCTCTTGCTCTGTCAGTTTTGCTGCTTCAACATATCAAACATGGTTCTGACCGACTGACACTTGTTTCCTCTCTGCACAGCTCAGCTCAGTGCTCTGGAAACACCAAGCTTGTTAGAACATTCTGAACAATTTTTGTTAAGAAAAAAAAAGTCATACTGTTAGAGTGGCAGAGCGGTACATCAGCCATCGCTTGTGCTTTAGCCTGCAGTAGAAAACTGTCGCGTGTGTGTTTTCCCTTAGATTCACAGTGAAGTGAGTGTTGTCTAATTATGACATAGTGCAGTTAGTGTTTGTCGCTCTACCTAATGATAAGTGACTGGAAACAGGGGGGAAAGGCCTTGTCATACACACTGCATGCTTTATTCATGTCAGATGAACAAGGAAACTGCATTGGAGCAGACGAGTTCCGGCTGCATCTGGAGGGAGGAACAGTTGTTTTTGGAGAGAGGAGGCGTCCCCAGACTTTAATTATACAACAATAACAAATCTACAACAATCGTTTGTTGGTATGTATCCAAGTGAATCCGAGATGTGCCTCAAACAGCCAGAACATTATGACCTTTTCTTAGCATGTAAATGGATGATGAGCATCTAGTGTTTTGCTGAAACCAGGTCTTTTAGCTTCAGTGGATTGGGCTTGCCTCCAACAGATGATACCATCAGTGTCAGTGTCAAAGTCAAGTCTATTTATATTCCACTCTCTGGTTAAGCTTCTTTTCATCCAAAGGTGTTACATGGAAAAACTACATTTTTCACAAAGTTACAGCAGAATAAGAATCTCAATTATTTCACACAACAAAAGCTGACCAAGCCAGTATAAACAAAAACAATATTATATCTTTGTAATAAGACCACCCATATAAAAGACTCATAAACAGCCATTAATTAGACTGTATTTCAGAATAAAATTGACTAAAGATAGTATAGTAAAATCCATATAAATAGGAATAAATTAGAATAATATTTGGGGTGTTTAATCACCTCATCTTGTAACTGTTTGATAGGTTAGCATGATTGTTTAATTAGGTGCCAAGTTTCAAAATAATATCTAATGGGATGCTACGATGGAGAGTTTCCCATAAGTCGCTACAAAGTGATCAGGCAGAAATCCGTCTTTAAAAATGGAACTTTTCTGGAAATGGTTTGTTTCATGTTTACATCAAAACAAAATAAAAAATTCTGGTTTTGTTCACTCCAGACCATCGCTGTTTTTGCTAACATCCATAACCAGACTCTTTTTTTTTTGCAGAGTTTTACAGTATTTGAACTACAGATCACATTTCTCTGTTGTAAACCTCTAAATACAGCTTATGGGAGCATTTCTGCAGGATCAGTATCCTGCTCAAAGGCACTATCATAAACTGGGCAAGCCAAGGATGAAACCACTGACCCTCTCATTAGTAGATGACCCAGTTTAATGTCTGAGCCTTGCAGAATGTGTCGCTGCATTTGCGATGTGTCAGACATGCTTTGTTTCTGACACCTCTGAGATGTTAAATGTCAGATCCGCTCCACCGCTGCCAGATTTTCAGGCAATAGCACAATCATGAAAACGTTCTGATCTCCACACACATGAATATGTGATTCTTTATAGCTACAACCTTCAGTTAGAAATGAGACATACTTTCATTCATGCAGCTAAATCATTCCCAGTGGGTCTCATACCCAACAGAGACTTTTCTTTGCAGTTATGCAACTTGTGTTCCCATATTACCATGTTTTATAAGTGTTAAATTCACAGGAGACTATTTTCCATCCCTGTGAGTCAGCTCTGATGATGCGCCTGGAGGAAACCTTTGCTCGGTGGCAATCAGCTCCCCTAAATACCTCATTCAGTGACAGAAAGTGGCACTCCTGGATGTCTCTGACAGACTCCACAGCCGATGATTCACTCATGCTGTATCACCACTAGCCAGGACCATTGGATGTGTTTTTCTGTATTGCTAAAGCAGAAAATTTACCTTTGACCCTTTTTGCCGTCATCATGGCACACAGGGAACAGATGGTGTTTCTCAGGAGATCTTGTGGCTGTGATATATTTTTTAATGTGACATAAGTAAAGAAGTGAAATAAGGCTGGCGGAGCCACTTGTTAGGCTGCTAGGCTGGCACTAGTCATTCTTTTTGTTTTTTAACCAGTAAGAACTGATAAAAACTTGCTTTCTAATGGACAAGTTTCCTAAAAAATCTTGAGGTTTTAAAGAAATGTCCTGTAGAACACGATGTCCACTTTGTGCAAGTCTAGATGACCAGCAATCATAGTGATCAATTTAGCTTGCAGCACAAGTTGGTTTCTCGAGGCACAAACATGATTTAATTGCATATTTTAGAAGATCTTAAAGGAAAGTCTTAACAGCTCTCTCAAAGTGTCACTGGGCTTCGTCGGCTCAATGAAATGATGAGGTAGAGGGTATTTACTTTTTGGAAACATGGATACGTTAAAGTCCGTGCTAACAGACCATTTGTTTATTTAAGATTTATCATTATTTAAATTCATATTGGGATGTTTTTAATTAAATTTTGTACACAGTGATCCCAGTGTGCTCTCTATAATTAATGCTTCTCTGGTTTCTGGTCAGGTCCCTGCTTACTTTAAGAACGCTGTAATCCACCCACTTCTTAAAAAAACGAGTCTTGACTCCTCTCTCCATAGCAGCTTCAGACCCATCTCTAAACTTCCGTTCATCTCCAAGATCTTGGAAAAGGTTGTGGCTAAACAACTCACAGCTGCTCTTGATGAACATAACATCTATGATTGCTTCCAGTCAGGTTTTCGTAGAGCTCATTCTACTGAAACAGCTCTTCTTAGGGTCTCTAAGGACCTTCTGACTCACAGTGATGCAGGGGACTGTTCTGTTCTGGTTCTGCTGGACCTGACTGCAGCCTTTGACACTTTTGACCATCAACTGCTACTGGAGAGGCTGAGACTGGGTTGGCCTATCAGGAGCTGCTCTGGAGTGGTTCTCCTCTTATCTGCCTGAGTGTTCCTTCTCTGTGGCCATCTCCAAGTTTTGGTCCTCCTCCACCTCCCTTACCCATGGTGTCCCGCAAGGCTCTGTGCTGGGGCTTCTACTCTTCCTCCTCTATCTTCTTCCTCCTTCCTCGTCAGCACATCATGAGCTCTTTTAAATGAATCTACTACCATCTTTATGCAGACAACATTCAACTGTACATCTCCTGTAAGCCCAATCAGATGTCTAAGCTGAAGCTGTTACACACCTGCTTAGACTCTATCAAAACCTGGATGGCTGGGAACTTTCTACAGCTGAATGAAGATAAGACTGAGATCCTCATCTGTGCCCCAGACAAGCTGGTTTCCAAAGTCAGAGACTCTGTTGATCAGCTTGCTTCTCACACCAAACCCTCTGTCAGGAATCTTGGTTTCACCTTTGACCCAGCTCTCACCCTGGATTCTCCTATCAGTTTGCTTGTTCGCTCTTCCTTCTTCGATCTCAGGAACATTGCTAAGCTGAGTCCCATTCTTTCCCACGCTGAACTTGAAATTATTACCCACACCTTCATCTCCTCACGCCTAGACTACTGCAACTCTCTTTTCACTTTTTGAGCAGAACCTCCCTGAACCGTTTGCAGGTGTTTCAGAAATTATTTTTCCATTTTTTCAACATTTTTTATCACAATTTTTACTTTTCCCAATTCCGTGATATTTCAATGATCATTTTGGAATCTTATTTTATTAGGCCCGAGCAGCGAAAGCGCTGCGAAGGCCTATTGTATGTGCTCTGTTTATTTTTCTTCCGCCAAGTAAATTGACATTTTGGAGGCCTTAACATACCTGAAAACTCAGGAATTTTTGCACACATGTCAGGCCTGGTGTAAAATTTTGTATTTTAAAGGTCCCAAAAAAATTGCAATAAAAATAGCTCCACAGCGCCCCCAGAATTTGAAAAATACCCCCTCCATAAACCTTAGTTTGTCGTACAGTTATGAATTTTTGCACACTTGTAGTACTCAACAGTCTGCACAGAAAAGCCTCTTGCAACCATGGTCAAGATCAAACAGGAAGTTGGCCATTTTGGGTTCAAATGGCGTTTTTTACCCGTTTTGGCCGCTTTTAGGGTCCGCTTCTGATTGATTTACTCGATCAATTTTCGCACGATCATCTCGACATTTGTGTGAAATTGATCAGAAGGGATGGCCAATCAAATAGAAAAAATATAACTGACTTTTCGTATATGCTGAGGGGGTGGGGCCAGGCCTCAAAGTTCGACTCGCCAAAAAATTATAAATGGCTCTAACTTCATAACCAAATAGAGTAGAGTTACAAAAACTTCTGCGGTCATTCGGCATCCGGCCCCGAATAAAAATTAATGGTTGGATGATTACAACACACAAGCCCCGCCCCCTCAGGACCAAAAAGGTCACGTTTTACTGTGATAGGTCCCAAATCGCCCCATTTCACTTAATCACCACAAATTTGTAGCTGCTAAGTCAAGACAAGTGGGGGCCGCTTGGCGTCACTTTATGGGAGTTTTCAAAAGAGGACGGGGCTGTGGCGGCGCGGCGAAGTCAGGCGTACCGCTGTGGCCACATGTTTGACTCCCATTTCATCATTTCTAAAGCTATCGCCACAAAATTTCTGGTGAGTGATCCTAGTCCGGCCCCCCCAAAAAATCTGATGTGAAAATCTGGTGGGCGTGGCCTATTTTTTTAAATAGCGCCCCCTAGGACCATTAAAACTGTCAGCCCCAAGCCATGCTTTGACTGAGGATTATACAATTTGGTACACTAATGTAGTCTCAGGACCTACAAAAAATTCTTTTGGAGCCAAGCGCAAAGTCGTACCGGAGGTTGGCCATTTTGGTCCAAGAACTCGATTTAGTAGTTTTTGCACACGTTTGGAGAGTGATGCCCCATTGCCTTTTTCACTGATTGCCTTCAAACTTCTGCTATATACTCTTAAGTTATAGGGGAAAAAATTCAACCGTCGGATTTTTCAAAAGTTGAAAGGTGTGGGCGTGGCTAAGCCTCAAACTTTGACCTGTCGCCATGCCACTCTTTTTCACAGCTCCCTATTGGACTCCTTTCACTCAATCACCAGCAATCTCTGGCAAATAGTAGTAGACAAGTTGAGGTCACTTGGACTTCAGTACTGGCAGGTTTCAAAAACAGGCAGGGTTTTGGGAGCATGGCGAAATTCGCCATCACGCCATGGAAATACGTTTGCCTCTCGTTTCCTCAGTTATTGTGATATTGCTACGAAATCTCTGATGAGTGATACTAGTCTGACCACCAATAGAAATCGACACGATAGGTTTGTGGGCGTGGCCTTTTTTCTGAAATAGCGCCCCCAGGACAATTAAAACTGCCAGCCCCAAGTCGTGCTTTATCTGAGAACTACAAAATTTGGTACACTAATGTAGTGCCTAGGGACCTACTAAAAAGTATTTTGGAGCCAAGGTCAATGTTACACAGGAAGTCGGCCATTTTGGTCCAAGTTCTCGATTTTGTGGTTTTCGCACACTTTGTTTGGAGAGTTATGCTCCATCGCCTTTTTTACCAATCACCTTCAAACTTCTGCTATATACTCTTAACACATAGGGGAAAAAGTGTGGGCGTGGCTAAGCCTCAAACTTAGACCTTTCGCCATTACATTACTTGATATAATAACTCCCATGCACATGATCAAATCTATATCAAACATTGTCTGTGTGATCACTGACCACATCTCAAGACAATGACAATGTGGACAGCTGACATCACCTAAGCCCCGTCCTCTGACAACAGGACGCATATTGTTTTATGGTGAAATGCCCGTATTTGTCCCCTCGAATTTAGTCAACATGACACTAAGGCCATCCACTGTCTTCATGATGCTGTAATGACCATTCAGTTCTGATAGCTTTCCAGAAAGGGAGGGGCTTTGATGCCATGGCAAATTCTGGCTTGACGCTATGACCTTACGTTTGATTGTAACTTCCACAAACAGCCTCCGATCTGCACAAGACTGAACATGGCAATCAACAATCCTGCCCTTTAGCCAATGAGATACAAACGGTTGGTGAACGTTGTATAATATCACCACAGCGCCCCCTACATACCTTTAAAACTGCAATAACTTCTACAGACGAGGTTGCAACTGCACCAAACTTGCTATATGTCATCACACAAAGGCACCTAACACAATCCTGTGGTCTTTGGTTGATATCACTTTAGCTCCGCCCCCTGACAGACATTAGTCCCTGAATAACACATGCATAATGCTATTCACACCAAACTACATGCAAATGATTGTTGTGAACCTACAAACTGCTCCATGAGATATTTTCCTACATTTGGGACAGCACCCCCTAGATACAATAAATACTTTGTAACTTTTACATAAAAGCTCCAAACTATATCAAACATGGTGGGAGTCATTACGCAACTGCAATCAACACATGTTTGTGCTCACTCGTTCAAATCACTTTAACTCCGCCCACTTACAGCCTTTTGCCTCTAGATGACCCATGCAATGTTTGAATGTTTGATTGATGCCAAATTAATAGAAAACATCTTTGATGACAAAAGATGATCTCTATGGGATTTAGTTGTAAATGGTCACAGCTCCCCCCCTAGATAAGTTCAAACTTTAGTAACTTCTAAAGACAAGGTCAGAATTGCCATATACTTGGCTTGTGTCATCACATGGCTGCACCAAACACGTTGATGTGGTTGTTGGTTCAAACCCCTTTAGCTCCACCCCGTTTCGGCTCTCTGGCTCTAGTTAACACACACGACGTCAGATTTTTGCCAAAATAACAGAAAACCACCTTCGTCAACCAAAAATGACCTCAATGGGTTTTTTCTGTAATTGGTCACAGTGCCCCCTAGATAACTTTAACCTTCAATAACTTCAAAAAACGTGGTCAAAATTGACTTAAACTTGGTCTGTGTCATCACACCACCAGTGTGGTAAAGATAGAGTATGCCCTAGTGGTGAAATGTGTAATTTGTTGGTGGGCTCAGAGGAGATGCTGAGTAAGGGTGAGGTGCGGATGAGGAGACTGTTCGCGGTTTCTGGTGTTGGGGTGAGTGACGTTAATGTTCCGCGGACGTGACCAGGTGCACCAAGCTGCCGGCCAGGCTGGAGCTGCGAGGGCCGAACTACGATACTTGCAGCTTTAATTTTTTTAAATCTTTCATTGTGAAGTGCCTCGTGATTTTTATCTTGAAAGGCGCTATACAAAAGACCATTTTTTTCTTCTTCTTCTTTTCCTTCTGTAGTAAATCAGCTGGTAATTATATTTTTTCTGTTGAACAAAAATATCAGATTAACTTGTAATTTGCATCAAAACTGTGAATCACAATCTAAACCTATACAAAGACACTTGCTTTTGATGTGGTTTGCCTCCTGTGTGTGTGTGTGTGTGTGTGTGTGTGTGTGTGTGTGTGTGTGTGTGTGTGTGTGTGTGTGTGTGTGTGTGTGTGCGCGCGTCTGTATGTGTTTGTGAGCATTCAACCACTTGAAGATCTGCAGCAACAGTAACACTGTGTTAAGCGTTTAAGAACCACTTGACATATTCGTCCCCATCTGTTGTTTGGAGTCAACACAAGGCAGTGCTTCACAGAGACAGGCGGAAGTGTCAGATCACATTGAGTTTGTAATACACTGAAGGTCTTACAAAGTCATTTGTATTAGTTGGTATGTGTCTCGCTGATTTCTGTTTAAATGTCCATGTCGGCAAGCAGCCAGATTCTTTTAATGTGGTGTAAATTGTTTTTATAACACTTTTTTATTTTGAAACAACTATTTAAATAATTCATTAGAAATCATTGTTTTTAATGAGCAGACAGCAACTTACACATTTGGATAGGGCTAGGGTTAGGGTAGAGTGACCATATTTCCATTTCCAAAAATGAGGACAGGAGATCTGTACCTACCCATGAAGTCACACTAGGGCTAGGTGATATGGCCAAAAATCAATACCACAATATATTGAGGATTTAACATTGATAATGATAAATGAACGATAACTACAGGTATGCCCAGAAACAACAGCTGTCCACTAGATGGGGCAATGTATTACGTTGAGTCACATTTTTACGTGACTTAAGGTGGTACAGCTTCTTAAAGGGACATGAATGTTGCCAACCTACACACATCTTTTCATTTTTTATTTTCAAATTTATTGACATGGGAAAAATTATCTTAATAAGAGTCAGAAATTTCGATTACGATACATTTTCGATTAATTGCCCAGCCCTATAGTCACACTATGGCAAAACCACATAATCCACATTGGGACTCATTTTTTCCCCAGGTTAAGAGCTAAAAATAATATCAGATTCTGCCAACAAAAAGGCTCTAAAACCCTTCATATGTTAATATTTTGCATATTTATTGCAAAATCTCATTTTTCTACTGCTTTAGTGCTGCAACAACGTTTTATTAATAAGAAATCATTATGCCTTTTGTTTTACTACAGCATCAGTAAGCTTCCTGTGCACAGATTACTAAGGATGCTTGTTTCAGCTGTGAGATTAGATGATAGTGTCAATGATAATAAAAAAGTTGTCACAGACTCCATGGAAACTTTCAGAGAACACACAAATAGTGGCTTTCAAACGGTTTTGTTACTGACAGATTTTTGTGAGTCTAGAAAAGAAGCAGATGAGAAAGCATGTCCAACAATTTAGTTTTTCATCGGACAATATTAGAACATGTCAGTAATGTCTGAGGTGTTTTTATAAAAACTGTATAATTAACACTCCTGGACAGGGTAGGAATTACACAAAGGCTTCTGGGGGAACCCAGTGATGGGGGGATGTTCTGTTTTGCCTTGGCCCCCAAAATACCTTGAAACGGCCCTGGGTGTGTGGCTGAGTTTTGAAGATGATCTGATTCAGATAATCTGAATTGTATCAAATGTATAAATATTACATGTGTATAACTTATTGTTTTCTAATACGTGTAGTGGAGATAAATCTACCTACATTTAACTTTCAAACACGTAGCTTTGTTTTCTTGTTTTTATTTAACTATTTTCCTGTCCTGTCTGTCTCTCACCTTCCTGCATCTCCTCTAAACTCTCCAGAAAAACTGCTGCTTGGATTCTTACTTTTTCTCCTCATCAGTTACTTTAGAACAAAGCAGATTAAAGGGATCTCCTGACCGCAAAGCGGAGTGTGCGTTTCGATGCTGCGTCAGTGAGGTGAAATCACCGCAGCACACAATGAGCGGAGCGCATCAGGAACAATTAAAAGACAGAGTACCAGAGGATATAAACACATATGAATGATCATGTGTTAATAATAATGTTTTGTTGCGCCACTTTGAGAATGTACCGTACGCCGGACGCAGTGGGCGCACCAACGATCAGCACTCTGCGTCCTCTTCGCTCAACAGAATCCCACTACACTGAGGGTCCATAAATATTGTAGAGACTGGATCTATCCCTGAAAGATATCTAGCCCCCCATAATTCGATCCCTGCTCCTGGATGAAAAACCGGACATTTTGATCAATGTAGGAAACCCTCCCTCCCCCGGACGCCCGGACAGACAATGAAAAGTGGACATGTCCAGGGAAAAGAGGACGTACGGTCAGCCTAGGGTCCTTATTGACATGACAGCATCATGCAGCTGCTGCAGATGTATTGGCTGCACATCCATGATGCAAATCTCCCGTTCCACCACATCACAAAAGTGCTCTATTGGATTGAGATCTGGTGACTGTGGAGCTCATTTGAATACAGTGGGTTAGAGTTGGGAATGTCATGTTCAAGGAACCAGTCTGAGATGATTCAAGCTTTATGACATGGCCCATCAGAAGATGGGTACACTGTGGTCATAAAGCGATGGAAATGGTCAGCAACAATACTTAGGTATAGCCTGTGGCATTGCAACAATGATCAATTAATACTAAGGGGCCCAAAGTGTGCCAAGAAAGTGCCCCCACACCATTACACCACCAGCCTGATCCGCTGATACAAGACAGGACGGATCCACGCTTTCATGTTGTGGACGAGACTCATCAGACCAGGCAACATTTTTTCAACCTTCTATTGTCCAATTTTAAATGGGTTGTGCGTTCAAAGATGCTGTCCTGCATACGTTGGTTGTAATGAGTTACTGTTGCCTTTCTATCAGCTTTAACCAGTCTGGCCATTCTCCTTTGATCTCTAGCATTAACAATGCATTGGCGCCCACAGAACTGTCACTCACTGGATGTTTTCCCTTTTTCGGACTCTCCGTAAACCCTAGAAATGGTTGTGCTTGACAATTCAAAAAGACCACCAGGCTCTGAAATACTCAGGCTAGACTGCCTGGCATCAAAAACAATTCGACGTTCAGAGTCACTTAAATCACTTTCTTCCCCATTTTGAAGCTCGCTTTGAACTGCAGCGGATTGTCTCGACCATGTTAACATGCCTAAATGCACTGAGTTGCCTGATTGGCTGATTAGTAATTTGCGCTAACGAGTAGTCAGAAAGGTGTACCCAGTAAAGTGGCCAGTGTGTGAGTGTGTGTGTGTGTGTGTGTGTATGTGTGTGTGTATACTATATATATATAGACTGAAGTTAACCCAGAGGTTTAAATGGGAGGTAAATAAATTATGTCAAAGAAGACAGTTTAACATTGTATAAAAGGATGTTGTAAGGAATAAAATAGAAAATCAGATCACGTGAATAAATCATGATGTTTCACTTGTACTTTCTGTGAGGCTGCTCTGCTGATGCATGAAATATCATGGAGTCAAAGTTCCTAACTTTGATTGTGTAATACCTTTGTAATTTTTGGAGATGATACTGAAACGAGAAAAAAATCCTTGCCTTCTTTAGAGTTTATCAATTAAAACCCATTCATTTGATTCCCCACCGTAATCATCATTTACACACATCTAAATGAGCAATTTGTGTTTGAGTATGTGGCTTCGTCAGTTTACAGGTGAGATGTAATTTGTGCATTTAGTGGTGAGATATCAGTGGTTGTTGAGTAGCAATGAGTGGCATTTCACCAACAAGACCCACTTAGACTATAATAGGGGAACAGTTGGACGCAAAGCATGTTGTCCTGGATAGAGTAGTCAAAAAGTAGGTCAAGACCAGATCCCTCAGAACAGCCTGCTAAGAGCTTTGTCTTTTGTTTGTGACATTGTGTGTGTGTGTGTGTGGTCCTCTTTTGTATTAAGAGAAAAACATTTTTTGACTATAAAAAAGCAGTTTTAAATTCAGTTTCTTCACAAGTTTCTCTACACGCAGTCTGAAAGAGAGCCAGCCATTATACTCAACAAGACAGCTGTGTTTGATACAGTGGACCACACCATCTTATTGCACCACTGGTAGGCATCACTGGTTCAGCGCTTCAATGGATCAACTCTTATTTAAGGTCAAGAAGTTTTAGTGTGAGGATCGGTGGCTTTTAATTGTCTCCATCTGAACGTACCTGGGGAGTGCCTCAGGGATCTGTGTTAGGACCTCTTTTTTTCTCTATACATTTTTTGCCACTTGGGGAACTTTTTCGAAAGCATGGAGTTAAGTTCCATATACTGTATATACAGATTATTGTCAAATTTGCATTCCTCTATTTAGCGATGCTTATGGTTTGACCAGTTCTCTTGTAGATT